>NC_041384.1:542736145-542884122 GCF_002162155.2 Triticum dicoccoides | reverse complement strand
CGGGACTAATGTGAGCATTGGTCCCGGTTCGTGCGGCTAAGGCATTAGTCCCGGTTCACCTGAGCCCTTTAGTCCTGGTTTGAGGCACGAACCGAGACTAAAGGGTGCGATGCCCTTTAGTCCCGGTTTGTGTCTCTCTCAAACCGGGTCTAAATATTAGACCTTTAGTCCCGGTTTGAGACACAAACCGGGACTAAAGGGTGCAATGACCTTTAGTCCCGGTTTGTGTCTCAAACCGGGACTAAAGGTCCCATTTTCAAACTCTACCCACCTTGTGGATCGCCTTTTTGTTTCGAAAAAATCAAAAGAAAATGATAAAAACTTCGAAAAATAAAATCCTTCGAGAGGTAGTTATATTACTACATCTACTAGTTAGGAAAATTTAAAAACTTAAATTTGGACATGTTTTGCAAAAAATGTAGGGAAAATGTAAAACGGCTATAACTTGTGCATACGATGTCGGAAAAAAACGTATAATATATCAAAATGTTCAGAACGAAAATCCTCAAATTTCAGTTTTTTTAGAATCCTCAAATTCTAAAAGGAAAAAAAGTGATGCTCAAATTTCAGTTTTTTTGATTTTTTGTTAAATCTGGTCAAACTATGGTCAAACTACTTATTCAAGAAATATTAGTGTTAATAAATAATTATTTCAGTTTTTTTGAATTTTGGTCAAATCTGGTCAAACTATGGTCAAACTATGGTCAAACTAGGGTCAAACTGTAGTCAAACTACTTATTCAAGAAATATTAGTGTTACTAAATAATTATTGTTTTTTAGAACAATAGTTTCAAACTCAAACAGTGAAATGTGTGACTTCATGCTCAAGCTAAATTCCTGAGGGTTAATAGGATTGACATCTTACTATTGTCAGGAAAACAACAAGTGCAGACTTGGAAACGAGGGAGAATAGAACCCGGAAGTTAAGCGTGCTCAGGCTGGAGTAGTGAGAGGATGGGTGACCGTTCGGGAAGTTAGATGATTTGAATGATGAGGGGTGATTAGAGATTAAAGGTTAAATTGAGCACTGATGAGGGGTGATTAGAGATTAGAGGTTAAAATAATTCAGAAATTTGAAAATAAAAAAATCATAAAATCATAAAATTTCCATTAGTACCGGTTGGTGTTACCAACCGGGACTAAAGGTGGACATCCAGGCAGCGGCCACGTGGAGGGCCTTTAGTCCCAATTCGTATAAGAACCGGGACTAAAGGGGGAGGCATTAGTACCGACCCTTTAGTCCCGGTTCAGGAACCGGGACAATAGGCCCTTTTTCTACTAGTGAGGGCTGGATGAATAGTAGACGGTGGAGGCGTGCCCGTGGAGGGGTGGTTGAACAGGACACCGTGGTGTGGAGGGCTGGATGAACAGTAGACGGTGGAGGGGTGGTTGAACAGTAGCCGGTGGTGTAGCATGTGGTGGAGGCTGGATGAAAAGGAGCACGTGGATGAACAGTCGCAGGTGGAGGCTGGAGGAGGTCGACGGTGGATGAACAATAGCTCGTGGGGACTGGAGGGGTCGACAGTGGAGATGAACAGTATCTCGTGGAGTCCCGTTTTGCGGTACGCCACACCCCTCCCGATGAACAGGACCCCGATTTCGACTGTAGCACTCCAACACAAGTTCGTTTCGTCCGTTTTGCGGTACGCCACACCCCTCCCGATCAACAGGACCCCTGTTTCGACCGTAGGAGGTCCGTTTCCTCCGTTTTGTGGTACGCCAGACCCCTCCCGATGAACAGGATCCCGTTTCGAACGTGGCCGGTCGAACACAAGGCCGTTTCCTCCGTTCTGCGGTACGCCAGGCCTCGTTTCCATCGCATGTTCCGTCCAAGCCCTTCCCGATGAACACGACGCATTCCGTTGCCTCCCCATGAACAGGACGCATTCCGTTGCCTCCCCATGAACACGACGTATTCCATTGCCTCCCCATGAACACGACGACGACGCTGTTTCTCCATTCCGACCCAGCCATGTACACGAGCCCTGGCCATACGTATGCGCGAGTAGGCGTTCGAGACCCCGCCCGTATGTACACATATGTGGCCATATTTTCTTTCTTGCACCCTGGCCGCTGTACATACGTGTACATGCTACGTGCACGCTTCTACTACGACACGTGCGCGCCTCTACTTCGACACGTGCGCACCTCTACATCGACCAGTATGTACATACACGTTCGCGACCAGAATGATAACTCTACGTACGCTTCGACCAGGTGGCTCCCGACTGTCAGGCACTTCCTTGCCTGCGAAGATGTAGCTGGTCGGTCCCAGCAGTCAGGGGCGAATCGTTTTTTTGCCCGGACGCACTTCCTGGCGTGCGAAGATGTAGCTAGTGGGTCCCAGCAGTCGGGGGCCTGGTGGGTCCCAGCAGTCAGGGGGCGAATCTTTTTTTTTTCGGACGCACTTCCTTGCGTGCGAAGATGTAGCTCATGGGTCCCAGCAGTCAGGGGGCGAATCATTTTTTTCGCGAAATATGGTGGCCCGTCCGGTGGGTCCCCACTGTCAGGTGGAGGAATAATTATTTTGCACGTAATAAGGAGGCACTTCCTTGCGGCTGCCGTGGACCCAACTGTCAGCCTCTTCACGTACAGTCTCTTCCGACGGAAGTCGGTCGTTGATCACGTTGACCATGCCGCGCCGAGAGCACTAGGGCGGTGGTCTGGACGACGGCGAGGCCTAGGAAGGGGACGACGCGGAGCCGGGGAAGACGCAACAGTGGAAGCCCGCGCGGAGAGGAGTATGAGGGTTCATTGGTTTGGCTGCGGTGTGAGGCTACCGTCGCTGCAGAATAACAGGGTGTGTGGGTGAGTAGAGGGATGGCCTCGCCAGTGGTGGGAGTAGTACGGGGCGGTGAAGCCTCCACGGCATCACAGCCGGCCATGGGAGGCAGGAGCATGCGACACGACCGGCGCTGCTTTGGGCGGCTGGAGCAAGAAGACCAGAGGTTGAAGAAGCACTACGGACGTTGGATGGACATCGTACGATCACTGCAGCTAGAATCGTTTATATTGACTAAGTTGACAAAGCCCTTGGTACGCGTTAACTTAGTAGGCCCACAACTCGGATTTGGCAGAGAACATATAGCCCATTTGCAATTTATAAGAATGTGCAGCCCATTTTTTTAATTCTAATGGAATTTACTACATCCCATTTACAGTTTGTTAAAAGTACAGCCCAACTTCTAGCTAGGACAACGTTTAGTAATTTCAAACAACCGCTCAAAACAGAATTCAAGAAAAATTCCCACATTTTGATGGGATCCGAAATATTTGTATCCGAAATTTCTAGTCAGGTTAAATATAATTTCAAAATAAAGTTGTATTATGTGAAAATCCAATGAAACATTGCGCGCGCAACAAGTAATGAAATTAAAATTTTCAAATTCCAAAAATAATATATTTTTCAAACTAATTACGTGTTTGGTGCATAGTAACTATCCAGTTATTATAATTACATCCCATTTATTACTTCTTAAAGTCCATTTTCTTGTTAAGCCTAATGCATACCTCCTAGGAAAGTTTGCAGCCCAGCGGGGCGGAGAATAACAAGTTGACCCGGATATTGTGTACAACTGTCGGCCTAGTTGCATTGCTGATGTTGAAAAAAAGCTATTTTTTATACACACATTAAAAAATTGTATAGATAAGGAACATTTTTATACACACATTTAACAATTTTTAAATACATGATTAACACTTTTTAAAAACATATTTTTTAGTCAACAGTGGGCCCACGGCGAGTGGAGGAGGTCACAATACACATATTTTTTAAATACATGATTAACACTTTTGCAAAAACAATTAGCCCACAGCGAGTCAATTAGCTCCAGTCAGCCCACAGTGGGGCGACAAGGGCCAGTCGGCCAGCTGTAGGCTGACTGGAATCCAATCGGCCTGCTGTGGGCCGACTAGGCCCAGTCGGCCTGCAGCGGGCGGACGGTGTATTATTTTTGAAAAGAAATTACCCAGCGTAATATTTATGAAAATTAATAAAAAATGTATTATTTAAGAAAAAATAGCGAAAAAGGCCTGTATAGTACAGTACAACCTAACATGGTTACTCAGCCCACATTCAGCGACGCCGGAAAGGCCCAAACAAGGCTTCTGTACAACTTTTTGAAGTCACTAAGCTCAATTAATAACTTAAGAAAAAAGTTAGATTAGAGTCGAACCTAATTAAAAGCTGTGACGAGCAAATAAAAAATTCAACGGGTCCCACTTGTGCGTGTGCGTGTGTGTGTGAGAGAGATAGAGATAGAGAGAGAGAGAGAGATAGAGAGAGAGAGACCCATTGGCCGATGCTCGTAAATACATCTTTCAGCCATATGCATTGCTGATGCTCAGTAAAAACTTATATAGTTGACACAATCATATAGAACATCATAGCACACTGAACTTTCATACAAAAATTTCACGCAGGCGGCACAATCAGGATGGAAGCAGTGGATCGCTATGGGAAGGCTATGTTGAAACCAATGAAGACATACATAAAGGTTCATCGTCTTTATCAATGACGGGGAAATATCTTGAATGTTGTGCAAACAAAACAAACAGACAACACAATAAGTTCTCCTAGCACATTAAGTTGACGTACAACCCTTTCTAAAAAAAGTTCAGGTACGGAATTAGAACAGGTCACAATCAAATGTACTAGCATATCAGTGCTTCGCACCTATAGCTCGGATTTAACTAGTATCTGACAAGATTCAGTTGTTACCTCAAATTAGAGCACATCCAGGCAGCCAGCCTTGCCTCTTCTCCCAAAGAAGCAATGGCCTCCGCCGCGCGATGGAGTAGGCCCTGTGCCATCCATTGTTCCGAGCAACACAGGGAAAGTCTGACGTTGACTCCTATAATGGACGTTGTCGACAGACCCTGGCACCAGCGGCGGCAGCAGGACTTCGATTGATGGATTGACCACTTCTTCGACATATACGAACACTCGATACAGGTACATCCCTAACGTGGTCCGTGGTGGCCTTGGTGGCGACGAATAGTACAACCCCGGTTCCTGCACCGGTATCTCAACACCAATCACCTTCGGTATGGTGGACGGCTTCTTCATCCATGCCATAACCGTCAGAGCCCAGCTGTCTGGAGGAACAAACATACTTACGAGCTCACCTCCAAGGTCGTTGATAAGCTCGTTCATGGACTCGCTATTCCAAGCACGTCGAGGCATGCCGTGGAAGGTAAGATTTTTGTTAAAAACTCAAGCTCAGAGGGCACCGAGCCCCATCCTGGGTGCCACCGATCAAAGCTCACCAGCGCGCCATCGCAGAACAAATGTCGGGAAGATTCGAACACACGACTACAGTCGAAAGTTGTCTGGAACCTGACAAAGAAATCAGCCGGTGGCGGACAGACTTCGACGAGCAAGTCACTTATTTGGATGCCGTGCGCAATGCCAAGAGCTTTGACAAGGTCATCCGGCGAGACGGGAGGCCAGTCGCCGTTGATGGTTACCATCAGCACTTTGCTGGCAAACTGGTCGTCAAGCGCCGCCATAACACTGTTGAGCGACAGCACGCAGCGACCGAAGGCAGGACGGACCTCAGGATCTCCGGCTCGGAGATCCGCGTTGACCGGCGACATGATAGTGCGCTTGAGTACAGGGAGTACAGGAGGGGGATTTGGGGGAACTGGAGTAGGAATTGAGATTCCAGAGGTGGGGGAGGGGCGGGAGACTGCGGATGAAAGGTAGCATGAATTTCGAGCACGCGCCAATATGCTCTCGGCGCGCAAGCGCACGAAAACACCGGTGGCGCCCACATGTCGGCCTAAGAGTCCTTATTCATTCTTTTTTGGAGAGCCCGGCCTTTTTTTCAGGATCTTTTGAGAGCCCGGCCTGAGAGTCATAATTGACCTGTTTGGCATTGCGTTACTACTCGGCCCATATTCAACGACACCTCACTGGCGCAAACAAGTGTACATCATCGAAAAGACACTGAGCTCAAATTATATAACTTGAAAAAAGGAGGTATACTCTGAACACTGGAGAATGGTGATGCCCTCATTTAGCCCACCAGTAGTTCGAGACAATAAACAGTTCCAAACAACGATATATACAACATTCAAACACTGACTAGTGACTACTACTGACATAAACAGCAAGACATGATAGTTCATAAGAAGTCTTGCTACACCACCAAAATGCACCCATCTGTAGCGCTCAGACTCTCGTGATCCAGATGAGAATGACATTCTAAACAGAAGCAACTATTACATAGTAAGAGTGACATAGACGAGGATGACCAAATGACAAGGAATATGCATAACAAAAGAAAGAACTACCCATCCAGAACCAGCAGCAAAGACAACAAAGTCATTCGAAGAGATGATCCAACACCATCGTAATTTGCAGCCCCGCTTCAGGGACCAGTGATCAAGAGACACCAGTTCTCCACCCTTTCGATGCAACAGCCCAATTACATATCAAGCTGAAGGCTCTAACCACATCACTGCCTGTCGTAATTGAGACATCCAAGGATCAAAGTTAATCCGGATGCCTTTGTCATTCTCACCTTCTTTTGGCTGCAGGTTGTATCATTGACAATCAGGGGAGTTTGCTCCCGAACTCCTAGGGCTCGTCGTGTAGACACAGTTTTCCATAGCAAATAGAGCCTCTCTGCCATCAAGGTCCTTGCCAACGGTGATCTCCTGGTTAATCGGATAATTGAGTCCGAGAAACAGAGAGTGTGAACCAAGGTTGTTTACCCGCCTCCAACTAAAAAATCCTAAAGGCCCCAACAAGCTGGTATCCTGCTCATAGACGTAATAGCAACTGTCCGGATACTCACATATTACACGGTGCTTGTATACAGTGGGGTTTTTGCAATATAACTTTTCCAGCTCATGTGTCCGAATGATCATCAGTCTTTTGTCGTCATCTGATCGAGCGAGGAACTAGTTGTGCTTCCCTGTTTTGGCAAAGGTGGTGTGATTACAAAGGGCAGTAACTGTAGGGAGATTGCATCATATTAAAAAGGACAGGCATTGTTAATGTAAGATCAACATTGTTCAGAGTATGAGTAGGATAACGCAAGAAACAGCATTGATATGTCCCTGTTGGAACTGGGAGGAAAATACAGGGAAATGTATATTGGGTTCGAAAATATAGAAGTGCCATGCATGGTTATACTCATGTTATCTCGCAATTGATTCTTCACAGGAAACTACCATGTCATGCATGTTATGTAATCATGTTCTGTCCTCACAAACAAATTCTTCAAGGTAACTAACAGACCATGCATTGTTATATACTTGTGTTCTGTGGGCAAAATTTTTGTGAGGATATTATTCTAGCCATTGATTGCTGAAGGGCGAATATAGGTATGTACACATGGTAAGCATTGAAGGATTTCGCTACTTCCAAATATAGAGTTCTCCATATGCACATTTACTTCCCTCATGTATGGTTAGATGAAACCAACAGTGTGGTGCATGTTTCTACATCATGAAAATGAGGAAACTAACATGGCCATTGATACACACTCATATTTAGTAGTAGTATATAGATTACTGTAAAATAAGGATAATATCCATATATTCCTAACTGTTTGATTATTCAGGGTACAAATTGGCTGTAATGACATGGTCACAATCTCATGAATTAACTCATTCCAAATATAGCTGATTTATGGCGTCTCTAATACATTGCCATAGTTCTACTCAAATTCTGCTCAAACAGAGATATGCTAATCATCACAAAAAGTTCAAACAGTGTCATGGCGTCATCATTAACATGAGAGGAAACAACTTACACGTGTCGTCCCAGCAATACGTGGTGCCATCTGCTTTGTCGATCGCATAGATGATGCCAATGTGTTCAATAGCATCACATAAGTGTGTATCAGCTTTGACGATGATCCACTATGAGACGAGTTGTCTCCAGCTAAAGAAGGCACCGGCGTAAAGATCGGCGAGTCCGCGGTCGAACAAGGCAATTAGCTTGAAGTCTGCGTAATTCGCATGTCGTGTGGGCACTTGGCAGATTACAATCTTTGCCAAAACAAGGTCCGTCCAACTGACGTAGTAATCTAGATGACTTGGACCGCGATGGTAATACTCTATATAATCCAACGGAGGAAGGATAATCTCATGGGAGGTCTGGAAGTTCACGAGCACCAATTTTTACTGTCTTCTCTGAAGGCAGCCATCCAGTGGGAGTTCATGCCGACCCAGTACATACGTACTAAGAAGTTTCGGGCGATGGTGATCGGATCGATGTCGAGGGAAATGATGTACGGCGACCCACTACATACCTGCAAAGAAGTTTCGGCTAATGGAGATCGGATTGAAGTTGAGGGGCATCATGCACGCCTCCGTATCATGGTGAGCCAATCTCGCAAGACCAGATAGCAGCAAGCAGGGTGTCTTGAAAATCTTAGGCCTTGCTTCGACGATGGCCACGTGCATGTCCCTCGAGCATGCAGCCAGCCGCAGGGTGCTCAACATATCCATACACGAATAAGAGAGGTCGAGGATGTCACTGGGGAGATTGCTCCAATCGCGGCTCATATGGATGCTGCGCAGTTCGCGTTCGGCCATGGTGGAGTTTGGAAGGGGGCTTGATTTACGGGGGAGAAGGATGTCGGTGCTGGAGCGGCTAGCGAGGGAATAGTGGTATTGGGGGAGGCGAGTGAGGCGACGGTACACGGGGGCATAGTGAGATGGAGACGAAGAAGGAGATGGAGATGGAGTGGTGCTATGGGAGCGGAGAGGGAGACGAGGCGAGGCGCCAATGTGCTGTACAACGGCGGTGACAGACTGCACTATGCACAGGGTGAGGCTGACTTTGGTAACCCGAACACGCCGCCCGGACTAGTGTCAGGCGCAGGGTGTTGTCACTTCACTGTGAGGACCGACTGAATAGTATTTTGACCATCAAGTGTACCACAGTTGTACTACTACTACTACTACTACTACTACTACTACTACTACTACCAGTAGGTACATGAGTACTCCAGTATCATCCATATTGCGAGCAGAACCAAATTCTCGTGCATGCCCGATCAACGCTCTGCCGCGATGCATGCAGTGGTTGTTCTGGTGCATCAAGGACGGCATGCAGATCGTTCCACACTTGAGAAGAGGAAAAATGGAAAGGTAGAATGCGGCAGCAGAGGAAGAGAACGCTGGCTAACGAGGCTGGGAGGGGATCGAGCAGGAAGTTAATGCTCCATGCCTAAAGGTTTTGGGAAAACCTGATTTTCATAAGGTGGCTTATACTCACCTAAACGGAGGGAGTATTTCTTAACCAGAGAATGTTGTGTCTCCCACTCACGCGCTCAAAAAAACTATGACACATTTTTTATCTGTTTGCATAGGTCCTAGGATGGGCACGTACACGAACAGGTACGACTCATCAGTCTACCCGCATAGCCTTTTCGTTTAGTCTACCTAGCCGTCCAATCAACTGCCTGCATGCCACTTCTCCCATTTACTTCTCCATCGGGAACCGATTCTCCTCGGCTTCTTCACCTCCCCTTCGTCTTCATTTGCATCCGAACCCCACTGCGTTCACATTGTTTTAACCTCTTTAAATAATCATCTACTACTTCAGTTACACTAGCCATCTAATCCTAATTCTCCAAACCATAGCCCTCCATTCCAGCGGTTCCAAATGGCGATAGAGATCGAGATGCAGGTTTTTAGCGTCCAACATGTCCTCGTGGAAGGCTCGATGTGCATAGTTGCCACCGTCACCGTCCACCCAAGGGTCGTTCGACAGTGGATCAACAATGTATCCAACTCCCTCGAAAAGGTAGAGAGGAGGGTCATCGGTCTCGACGCAGAGTACACGGAGCGTGCCCCTGGGAAGATCCAGCGCGCCGCCGTCCTTCAGCTGTGCTTCGAAGATGATGTTTTGGTGTACCACATCATGCACTCGCCCTCCATACCAGGTGAGCTTCATGATTTCTTGTCTCGGGAGGACGTATACTTCGGTGGGGCAGCCATCAAAGGGGACAAACAGAAGCTGGAGCCGTACAAGCTTGATTTGAATAGCATCGCTGACCTACAAACCAGAATCGAAATTCCTGTAGAAGTTTGTGATAAACAGACACCATCCCTATTCGACGTAGCAAATTTTGTGCTCGGTACAAATCTTCAGAAGGGTGATGAGACGGTGGCATTAAGGTCGTCTGGATGGGAGAATTATCCCTTGACGTACGAGCGGATAAAATATGCTGCCCTCGATGCCCGTGTGAGTTTTGAGATAGCTGCAAGGTCCAAAGAGCTTGTTGCGAAGCCGTCTCCCACAGAGAAGAAGAAGAAGAAGAAGAAGAAGAAGAAGAAGAAGAAGAAGAAGAAGAAGAAGAAGAAGAAGAAGAAGAATAAGAAGAAGAAGAAGAAGAAGAAGAAGAAGAAGAAGAAGAAGAAGAAGAAAAGGCTGCACCAGCAGGAGGGCATTATGGATGGATGAACTATTTCCTCTCTTGTAAAAAAAATTATTCCCTCTTGGTGTATATTGATATAGATGACCTATTTCGATGGTGTGCATGTCTTTGGAACAGAGTAGTAGCATGGGTCCGCTTGACTATAAGGAACTATTTATCCGCATATATAGCTTTCTCTGCTACTCCTTCTAGTGATCGGTATGCAGTGCATGTGTCTATAGACATGACAGCTTGTCCATGGAAGTTCAAGTACGGCGACCATCACGTTTCATCTCGTGATTCCCACGACGCCTCTCCAACCCACGGCACCACACCCCCCGACGTGCGCCTCACCCCTCTCGGCCACACCGCCCCTCTGCCTTTGTGTGCATGACATGTGGGCCACCTAAAATGCGGCAAGCATCAAGTTTCTACCACAGCCACCCGCGATTCCCACGACGTCGCTCGAACCCATGAAACCACACGTCCCCCGACCTGTGGCTCACCCCTCTTGGCCCTACTGCCCCTCTGCCTATGGGAGCATTACATGTGGACCAGTCACCTATCGGGTCCACATGTTATTGACTCAAAGGTAGGTGTAGTAAGGCGCTGAAGCTCAGTCCCGACGACCCTGAGAGGGAAATGTAACTCCTGCGCTAGGGCTTGTGGTGCTCCCGCAACACGAACTTGTGCCAAACTCGAGATTTGTTTCTTTACTATAGATGCACGCAACGATTTAATGGACATTGTAATCTCAACATGTGATGGGGAGCTCTAAATTTGAATTTGAAACTTATAAAACAAAAAGATTCAAAACAAATAAACTGGGAGAGAGGGAGTATATCGTAGGATGTGTCCCGTACAAAATAAGTCCCCTGGTTTGTCACCATGCAGATGCGGTTAGAAAGGAGCACAATGTCTTCCTATTCGTACGGCAACAAATCGGCCGCAGACAGCATGGTCCGCCTTTGACCACCATGTGCAAGGTTCGTGCTATCTTATTCAACCTCACTGTGGTTCCATCATACCAATTCATGCGGTGGCCCGTTGCATGGCTGATCCCAATGTTGGACAAAGGTTCTACGGGAACGGTTTCACCGTTGTGAATGTTGTGCAAATTGATGTTGGTACCCTCCCGTACATATGCAAGCCAATCTCCACTCGCACTAAGCCTAACCTGTGAAACAGTTGGCAGGGGGAGTGAGGGAGTCCTGGATTAGGGGGTGTCCGGATAGCCAGACTATACCTTCGGCCGGACTCCTGGACTATGAAGATAAAAGATTGAATACTTTCGTCCCGTGTCCGGAAGGGACTTTCCTTGGCGTGGAAGGCAAGCTTGGCGGTACGGATATGTAGATATCCTACCATTGTAACCGACTCTGTGTAACCCTAGCCCTCTCCGGTGTCTATATAAACCGGAGGGTTTTAGTCTGTAGGAACAACAATCATACAATAGGCTAGCTTCTAGGGTTTAGCCTCCTTGATCTCCTGGTAGATCTACTCTTGTACTACCCATATCATCAATATCAATCAAGCACGACGTAGGGTTTTACCTCCATCAAGAGGGCCCGAACCTGGGTAAAACATTGTGTCCCCTGCCTCCTGTTACCATCCGGCCTAGACGCATAGTTCGGGACCCCCTACCCGAGATCCGCCGGTTTTGACACCGACATTGGTGCTTTCATTGAGAGTTCCTCTGTGCCGTCGCCATCAGGAAGGATGCCTCATCCCGTCTTTAAAGACGGCACCGTTGCTAAGGGAGCTTTGGCTATCGGCCAAACTCTCTGGCTAGGTGGTTTCCTTATGACCGCTTGTTCGGCTACTGCGCCGATGATGACCTCTCGGGTCATCGAAAGCAATCTTCACGTCAGCTCGGAATTCGCCGAGCAGCTAGATCCAATGGAGCTCTCTTCCCTAAACGAGCTCTTGGATCGCATCACCGCCCTGGGAGTCGCTAAGGATTACGACCAGATTGGGCCTAAACCCGATCTAAGAGAGATTAACTCTCCCCAGGTCACCCATCATGTTGCCGTGGTAGAGGGACAGTGCGGCGACCCTTCATCTATCTTAAGGACTAGCTATGTCCAGATTCCCGACCCCTCCAAGCCGGATACCCACGGAGGGGAGGACATCACTCAAGACCTGAACTTAAAGTCAGGCGACGGGCTAGATTCATTGGACAGCATCCAAGAATCCAAACTTCCGAGTTCAGAAACTCCTTGGCCCCTGTGTCTCAGATTGGGTGAGGTTTCGGATTTGATTCCACCCACCCACCCGTACATAAGCGATCTATCCCAAATTAGGCAAGAGCCCGAAGAAATAGTACATCATTACTGGTCCAGATTCCTCCTGGTTATGAACAGGATAAAGGACTGCCGCGAGGAAGACGCAATTTCATTCTTCTGCAATAATTGCACGGACAAGGGAATCCTCAATGCCATAAGTCGCCGTGATATTACACGCTTCGCTAACTTGGCGTCCATAGTACGAAAGTACTGTGCGATGGAAAGCGCCTGGAAAACCGAAATAAAATTTTGGGACAATCCAGCCCTGAATACAAACCCAGTCCGAAATAAAAGGGTGCATCATCGCCAGACACCCGGGTTCGATACCAAAATGCAAAAGCCCTCTACAGGGCACGGAACCGTACTGGAAGGTTGGCTTAATGGACCCTGTAAAATTCACAGTGCAGAGGGCGCCACACCAACTCACAGCCTTAGAGCATGTTGGATACTCCGGCAGGTGGCAAAAATTGGCGAAGATCTTCTAATTCCAGAAGCCACAGAAAGCCACCCCAGAGACACCGGTACGGTATTAACAGTCTTCGAGACTTTCGCATCAAATAATATGCAAAAAAGAACACTCTGCAGCCTTGCCGAAGTCTACCAAGTAGCAACAATAAACCCATGGAGTGACACGGCTATTACTTTTAACGCCAGTGATGAACCTAAATTCCGAACAGCCCGAGCACCAGCCGCATTGGTCCTCAGTCCAATAGTGGACGGCTTTCGTCTTACCAAGGTACTCATGGATGGCGGCAGCGGATTGAACCTCATTTATGAGGAAACCCTTCAAAAAATGGAAATAGACTGGAACCGCATTGAGCGAAGCAGCACAACCTTTAGAGGAATAATCCCCAGTCAGGAAGCACGCTGTACAGGAAAAATCACACTAGATGTGGTGTTCGGCACGCCGGATAATTACAGGTCCGAAGAGGTCACGTTCCAAGTGGCCCCATTCAGTAGCGGATATCATGCTCTGCTAGGGCGGGAAGCATTTACAATCTTCCGAGCAATACCCCATTACGGGTACATGAAGCTCAAGATGCACGGGCCTAACGGAATCATCACTCTCGCTAGTGATCCGGACATAGCACTCCGTGCTGAAAACAAGACAGCCGCACTGGCCCTCGAGGCGCTATACGAAGCCCTAGCGGCTGAGGAACTGACTGCGCTGCGCTCCACGGTGAATAGGGACGATGTGATACTCGACAAAAGATCCAAGTCCACCTCCTTTAAACCGGCGGACGAAATAGTCAAATTCCAGGTCCATCCAATGGACCCCAATAAAACAGCTTCCATCGGGGCACAGTTAAACCCTGATGTAGACGCCGCACTGCGAGAGTTCCTACGAGAGAACTGGGACATTTTCGCCTGGCACCCTTCAGACATGCCAGGAATCCCACACAGGCTGGCCGAACACATCTTAAATATCCTAAAAGGATTCAAGCCAGTCAAACAGGCTCTTCAGCGTTTTTCCGAACCTAAGAGACAGGCCATGGGAGAGGAACTAGCCAAGCTATTTGAGGCCGGATTCATCAAAGATATAAAACACCCGGACTGGCTAGCAAATCTGGTGATGGTACCAAAGAAGGACAAATCCTGGCGCATGTGCGTTGATTTTAAAGACCTTAACAAGGCTTGCCCAAAGGATCCCTTCCCTCTCCCCCACATCAATCAAATTATCGACGCTACCGTAGGACACGATTCATTGTGTTTCCTCGACGCATACTCCGGCTACTATCAAATAAAGATGGCAGAGTCAGACCAAGCCGCAACGGCTTTCATCACACCATACCGCCCATTCTGCTTCAACACAATGCCCTTCGGGCTCAAAAACGCCGGTGCAACATATCAGCGCATGATTTAGACATGTCTGACCAACTAGATCGGCAAAATAGTGGAGGCATACGTAGATGATGTGGTCATTAAAACAAGACATGTCGAATCTCTAGTAGACGACTTGAGGCTAACATTCGATAACCTCCGAACATACGACATCAAGCTCAACCCGGAAAAATGCGTTTTCGGCATTCCAGCCGAAAAGCTCTTGGGCTTCATTGTATCCGGTAGAGGAATTGAAGCAAATCCAGCCAAGATCCGAGCTCTATCACAATTGGATATCCCGAAGGACCTCAAACAAATACAAAAATTAACCGGATGCGTGGCGGCTCTAAGCCGCTTTATCTCCCACTTGGGAGAAAAGGCCCTACCCCTTTACCGCCTCCTTCGGCGCACCGAACACTTTGAGTGGACGGATGCAGCCACGGCCGGACTCGACGAAATAAAAGCCATATTGGCAACAAACCTAGTCCTGGCCGCGCCAAACATTGGCGAACCAATGCTATTATACATTGCAGCAACCCATCAGGTCGTAAGCACAATGCTCGTCGTCGAACAAGAAACGGACGAACACAAATTCCCCCTTCAAAAGCCGGTCTACTATGTGTCCATGGTCCTTACTCTGTGCAAGTCACGGTACCCACATTATCAAAAGATTGCGTACGCGATATTTATGGCATCCCGGAAGCTGCGACACTACATTCAAGAGTGTTCAATAACAGTAGCCTCGGAAGTGCCACTTAACGATATTATAAACAACCGCGACGCGATGGGCCGGATTGCAAAATGGGCCATCGAGCTCCTCCCATTCGACATAACTTACAAGCCACGGCGAGCTATCAAGTCGCAAGTTTTGGCCCACTTCATCGCAGAATGGACGGAGGCCGAACTCCCTAAAGAGTATGGCACATATTCAAACTGGGTCATGCACTTCGACGGCTCCAAAATGTTGGCCGGTCTAGGGGCTGGCGTCGTTTTGACGTCCCCCACAGGAGACACAGTTCAATACGTACTCCAGATAATGTACACAGACTCCAACAATGCAGCCGAATATGAGGTCCTTTTACATGGTCTCCGGATGGCAGTATCCATGGGCATTCAACGCCTAGAGGTGCGCGGGGACTCGAACCTCGCAATATCCCAAACAAATGGAGACTTTGATGCCAAGGATCCAAAAATGGCAGCTTATCGCAACGCCGTCCTAAAAATGTCAGCTTGGTTCGAAGGGCTCGAATTTCACCATATAGCCCGGGAAAATAATCAGGCGGCAGATGTCCTGGCACGCATCGGCGTAAAACGCGATGTAGTCCCCCCCCCCCAACATCTTCTTGGAAAGGCTATTCAAGCCATCCGTAGTATGGGAAGGGGAACCCGGCAATAACAGCTCGGACCCAACCGCACTGCCCGACACCGAACACTCTGACATAATTGGAGGTTCTGCCAATGAAATAACACCTTCAGCCCACGTAATAGTGGCCGTCATCGCCCCATGGACAGAACCATTCCTCGCCTACCTTACTAGGCAGGAACTCCCCGAGGACCAAAATGAGGCACGCTGCATAGTGCGGCGATCTAAAGCCTATAAAGTCCATGAGGGAGAGCTTTATAAGAAAAGCACTACCGGAGTCCTTCAAAGGTGCATCTCCGAAGAGGAAGGGCGGAACCTCCTGGCTGAAATTCATGCCGGACTCGGCGGTCATCACACTGCATCTCGGTCCCTTGTAAGCAAGGCCTTCTGTACAGGCTTTTATTGGCCGACGGCCCGGGCAGACGCCCAGGACTTAGTCCAATGATCCATCGGTTGCCAGCTTTTTGCAAACCAAAGCCATATGCCACCCACCGCCCTCCAAACTATCCCCATCGCTTGGCCCTTCGCGGTATGGGGGCTTGACATGGTTGGACCCCTTAAAGGCGGAACCCACAAGAAAAAATACTTACTAGTCATGGTGGATAAGTTCACCAAATGGATAGAAGCCAAGCCTGTTAAGACGGCCGAATCCGGACCAGTGATAGACTTTATATCCTGGGTTGTACACCGTTACGGTGTCCCCACAGCATCATCACTGATAACGGCATGAACTTTACGGCCGACAAGGTAAAACTCTGGTGCAAAAACATGGGCATCAAGCTCGATTATGCTTCCGTCTATCACCCACAAACTAACAGCCAGGTCGAACGTGCAAATGGTCTTATCATGAGCGGCATCAAACCCAGATTAGTGCGGTCCCTTAAGGAATCTAATACGCACTGGGTAGAGGAGCTCGACTCTGTACTCTGGGGGCTGCGGACCATGCCGAATCGCACCACCGGATACACACCATTCTTCATGGTGTACGGCGCAGAGGTAGTTTTGCCCTACGATATAATTCATGACTCACCTCGAGTGCGCATGTACGAAGAAAGAGAAGCCGAGCTCGATCGGCAGGATAGTTTGGACGCCTTGGAGGAAGAGCGTGACATGGCAAAAGCCCGTTTCGCATTCTATCAACAGCAGGCTCGAAGATACCAAAGCAGAGAAGTACGGGCCAAAAATTACAACATTGGAGAATTAGTTCTACGCCTGCCGGACAAGAAAAAGGACAAACTCAAGCCCAAGTGGGAAGGTCCCTTCATAATTGACCAAGTCCTGACTGGTGGAGCGTACCGCCCGCGAGATGCATCGGATAACCGACTCGAGCCGAACCCATGGAACGCTGCCCGTCTCCGAAGATTCTATGCCTAGCGCCGGACTCTGTGTTCGTCTCCTTCCTCTGTCCATTTTTTATATACTTTTTGTCTTACATTTCTCTCCTTCTCCTCTCTCTCTCTCTCTCTCTCTCTCTCTCTCTTATAGCCTTTAAAGGCTCATAAAGTGATGCACTATCCACGCTCATTAAACCTGGGGGCTTCTTTAAATAGAAGCTTATTTATACGGGCTTCATGCCCAACACATGTGTCACACTTCCGCATGTACCTTTTATTCACCATTATATGCATCGATATGACTTAAGTTTTGGCCAAGCTGGGTTGCCTGGCTCCTGTGCTTACCCCTACATTCCCGGTTGTTTGGCTAGGTGGTAAAGGGAGCACCTCTGCGATTGTTACTGCCGGGTCAGCCGGATGTGTACCTCAAACTGGGTGAAGCTGAAAGCTAGCGTTCTTAAGGGAATATTTGGTCGGTGAACTAAAGATGATCTTTTTTCACTTATTTATCTATACGCCCCCAGATGTTTTTCCTGCGTCTCTTTTCGCAGAATGGACATGCACTTTAGGGCATGCCTCCCAGGGAAAGGAACCCCTAATAGAACTATTCTCCCTGGAAGATGTTTGTTACTAACCATGTAATATAACATAACTAGTTGGGCACTTGTCTGTTCAAGCACTAATGACCCCTACGCCTGGTCTCCATGCATACCCCGGTTCTTATGTAATCGCGAGGGTATTCGGACACACTCCGGACCGTCAAGTCCCGAGGTTGAAGCGAAAAGGTCGGCCATGACAAATGATCTACAATCCGGCTAGAAGGCATTACACATGTTAATTAAAATTACATAGTCAATCTGACTGATTGTATTCCTCTTCAATACCATCTAACAGGCTGTCTAGCTTACAGTCCTATTGGGAATACTTTGCGGCCAATTCTACTTGGCCGTATACTAAGCTCACAGGGATCTCCTTCCCATCGGGCCCCACGGGTCCGACCTCGGCCATGTGGTTTGGGTCAGCCTTCGTGTACCGCATCTTCACCATGGCCCAGGCCTCCCTGGCGCCTTGACGGCAGGCCGACATCTTCCACAATCGGAAGCGCCGCCGCGCTCCCTTCAGCTTCTCTACAAGCTCTCCAAGGCCTTCGGGCATGGAGACGGATGGCCACAAGGCCTCGGCGACGCCTTGCATCACCTGCCGAACTCGCTCATGCAGTTGTGAGAGCTCGGGAAGAAGGTCACCCATAGAACCGGGCATTTCCTCTACAGGACGACCTGTTAGCATACCTACAGACATTACTCTGTTAGTCGACTTCCTCGCCGAACTCTTTTTTCAAAAAGTTCGTTTAAGCACTTACTAAATATGTTGCATCGAAGCCGCTGATTCTCCTTAACAGAGTCCAACAGCTGGGCACGAACATCCTTTAGTTCAACGCCCAGCTTGGTGTTGGCATCTTGGAGATCGTTCTTCTCCCGCCTCACCTTTGTCAGCACACTCTCACCAGCCTTTAGCTGGCGTACGAGTTGTTGCTTTTCCGGATTTAATCCGGCGCCATCTGCAATTTCATTTGCCAGATTTGCACCCACGCCACACTTCGCAAAATACTTATCTTTTGAAGCGTATATTACCAGAGGGGGTCTCCTTGGGCTCCCCTGTCGCGGCTAGTGCGGCCTCAAGTTGGGCTTTGGACTCTTCCAACTCCTGGGACAGTAGGGTATTCTTTTCTGTAAGAACCTGCATAATAAATGATCCTTAAATAAGTTATTCTAACTGTTTCAAGTCTCGGGGGCTACTGGTATATATATAATTACCAAAATTTTCTTACCCGTATGTCTTTTACATATTGCTCCGTGGCTCTGGCTAGACCATTTTGAGCGGCATGGAGGTATGCATCTCCCGAATTGAAGGCATCCAATGCCTCTTGGGAGAAACAAGCATCGCAAAGAACTGTCCGGCGACGCCTGTGGTTCATGGCACTCTCCACCTCGGAATTGGTGGCGGACAGCCTGTCCGCATCCTCTGTCGGAGGAGCGTCCGGTGCGCGCCTTGTGTTCGCCTCCGCTTCCGAACCAGGCTTTGGAGCCTGGCTGGTGGAGGCGCGATTGGCAACCTCTCCGGATATAGTCCGGCGAGGTCTCTTCGTCCTGAAGAAAGCACGAGCGTTAATATGCCTTGAAGGAATAACACTTGGGAATAAGATGGCGCGCTATACCATTGCGCCGGTGTCTCAACCTGGACTGCACTTCTTTTCAGCCCGCGGGGCCTTGCCGCCCCTCGTTGGCTAGTCGCCGCAGGCTCGGCCTCCCGTCTCAAGGACCTCCCCTGCAAAACACGGTTGTCATACGGCAATCGAAAACACGCGAGGATAGATCCCTTTTCAAAGTGTTGGGACTTCGGTCTCAGTTACCTGTGAGGCTGGGAGTAGCCCTGGGTGATCGGCCGTAATGGCCACCAAGGCGTTGTCCTTGCTCAATTGATGAAACACCCCATCAATCAGCTCCACAGATAAGTCTGGATCCTCTTGAGAGGCCGGGTCGAGGGACCGTCCCGGATCCTCGGGTTGTGGAGGAGGGCTGTTTATTTCCTTAACAGCTTGGCGCAGTTCCTGCGTTGAAGTCATTAGACTGAATATTTAACGATGGGAATATATAACGGATGGGCAAGTAAAAGTGTCCACTTACCCAACTTGGGGGATTGTACATAGAAAATCCACCCTGTGGGTTGACGCGGAGAAATTCCTCCTCTTCTCCCTTGTACAAAGCGGACAAGGTCTTTATTAGAGCGGCAGCCGAATCCGGCCCCTTACGGCCGTGGCAGGCGGCGTCGTCCTCCTCGTTGAAGTCCCACATGGGGTGGCCTCTATACTGAAGCGGTTGCACCCCTCGCATGATGCATGCGGCCATGACCCCGATCATGGTCAGTCCGGATGAGCTAACAATCTTATCCGGCCCATCAGGTAAAGAACATCCTTGTCACTTTCCCTCTGAGGGCTCCGTGGACGCCATCTTAGGCGCTTCTTTAGGGGAGCACTGTCGAACTCAGGGAGGCCGATTCGGACAGGATCCGGCAGCGGGACGTCCTCTATATAAAACCATTCCGAAGGCCAGTCCTCGAACGCCTTCTTTGGGGTTCCAGATAGATATCCGGTCCCGGTGATGCGCCACACTTCGGCTCCGCCCACTTGATATATTGACCCCTTCTGAGAACGGGGCACAAGGCAGAATAGCCTTTTCCACAGCGCGAAATGAGCCTCGCAGCCCAAAAACAGCTCGCAAAGGGCTACGAAGCCCGCGATATGCAATATGGAGGCAGGCGTAAGGTTGTGCAGCTGGAGGCCATAGAACTCTAGGAGCCCCCGGAGAAACGGATGAATTGGAAATCCGAGCCCTCTTGTTAAGTAAGGGACAAGGCATACCCGCTCTCCTTTGGAGGGATTGGGGGCTCTCCGCTTTCTCTCCGCCATTATAGGTGGCAAGTCCGGCTTGAACCGGGACCATATAGGCCGGGGGAGAAATCCCTTGGTCTGGAGCGTCACTAGCTCGCTGTGCGGGATGGAGCATCTCTCCCAATCTCCAGGCTGAGGGCTGGAAGGGCGAGAGAAGGAGCTACGGCGGCCGGCCATGATAGAATGGACCTCTGTCGGATACGCTCTGATGAATACTCGCGGAGATGAGAAGGTGTGGTTTGGATCTAAATCGTCGTCCCCTTAAATAGGCAGCTCATTCACGCGGCTAGGGGTGTAAATATAAAAACACCCTGACTTTTCGTATTCGTTTGACACGTGGAAGACGGCCATTATTGGGCGTAGAAGCCAAGGAGCGCTACATTTACAAGAAACCAGACATTATTCAACAGGTACACTGAATTTGGAGGAGAACCCGCCTTGCAATGCCGAAGACAATTTGCGCGCCGGACTCGTCGTCATTGAAGCCTGGTTCAGGGGCTACTGAGGGAGTCCTGGATTAGGGGGTGTCCGGATAGCCGGACTATACCTTCGGCCGGACTCCTAGACTATGAAGATACAAGATTGAAGACTTTCATCCCGTGTCCGGAAGGGACTTTCCTTGGCGTGGTAGGCAAGCTTGGCGGTATGGATATGTAGATCTCCTACCATTGTAACCGACTCTGTGTAACCCTAGCCCTCTCCGGTGTCTATATAAACTGGAGGGTTTTAGTCTATAGGAACAACAATCATACCATAGGCTAGCTTCTAGGGTTTAGCCTCCTTGATCTCGTGGTAGATCTACTCTTGTACTACCCATATCATCAATATCAATCAAGCAGGACGTAGGGTTTTACCTCCATCAAGAGGGCCCGAACCTGGGTAAAACATTGTGTCCCCTGCCTCCTGTTACCATCCGGCCTAGACGCACAGTTCGGGACCCCCTACCCGAGATCCGCCGGTTTTGACACCGACAGGGATAATCAGGAAATGGACAAGGAAGTAGTCTTTAGAATGCATTTACTACGTGATCAAACTCATCTTACCTGCTCATCGGAGGAAATCTGAGTGCCCCTCAACGTCGGCATCTCAAGGTGCATCAACTTGCAACTACGGCCAAGCCGCGCTGGAGAGACCCCCAAGGAAACATCCTCGTGCGTTCCACGGAACATCAAGATGCATTTGTATGAGTAGTTTATCTTGTGAGAGAAAAGGATGAACGAGGGAAGGCCTCTAGAGATAGAGATGGACATCGTGCATCCCACGGAATGATGTTTCTTCTGGCCCGTGCGTTGCAATGGATCCAAAGTAGTAGAATAATACTTGTTCACGTGCTTGAAATATGAACACTCTAGTTTTGATATACATGTGTCAGCAGACATGACAGCTTGTCCATGGAAGTTGAACCACGGCGACCATCACGTTTCTTGTTTCTACCACTAAGCCACTGAAGTTCGGTCCTGTGGGCCCCGAGAGGGAAATGTAACTCATGCGGCAGGCCTTGTGGTGCTCCCGCAGTACGAGCTGGTGCCAAAACTGGAATTTTTTTTCTTACTACTACCAACTAGTACTAGTAAGGTACATGTGCATTGCACGCATGAGATTCTGGTGGTTTGTGCATTATGCTTCTACATGTGGAGCTTTCTGGATTCTAACATGTGGCAAAATCTGGTGGAATGTAAGGTTAGGCAAGTTTGATTAACTTAGGCGAGTGTTTGATTCAAGCCACACCTTAGGCAAGCCACACTAAGGCCCCACATGACATACACACAAAAAATGTGGCAAGATTCCCTTAGGCTTGCCAACTTGTTTCTCTCGTTTTGAAGAACTAATAACTTTGCCTAAGCTTAGTTGTGGCAAAGTTAGGGTATGTTTGATTCAAAGGATTTTCATAGGATCTTTGAAGGATTAGAATCCTTAGGAATTTTTCCTACGTTGGTCGTTTGATTCGTAGGATTGAATCATGTAGAATATTTTCCTAAGGATTCATTTGTACTACGTTTCACAGGAATTCTAACATGCACTCCAACCTCTTGAAAGAAATCCTTTGTTTTTCATGTGACACAATCAAACAAACTCAAATCCTATAGGGATCCAATGAACATGCCATTCCAATCCTACTTTTTTCCTATTGTTGTGTTTCTGCAATCCTATGAATCAAAGAGGCCCTCAGTCATGAATTAAGTTCAACCATGGAGTCTTCTGTATTATACATATGGCAGAATC
The DNA here is from genome assembly GCF_002162155.2 of Triticum dicoccoides. Taxonomy (NCBI): domain Eukaryota; kingdom Viridiplantae; phylum Streptophyta; class Magnoliopsida; order Poales; family Poaceae; genus Triticum; species Triticum dicoccoides. The sequence continues at coordinate 542,861,266 of NC_041384.1, read as the reverse complement.
TGGTGGATGATATCCAACGGCCAGTAGTGCTCGGATTTGCCATCTTTGTACCATCGGATTGGCTTCATCCAACGACCAACTTTCAAAGTTTTTCACACACTATATAGGGGGTATAGATATAGATGTGTCGGTCCGTTGGAATGGATCCAGAGTATATATATATATCTATTTAGTGGAGTGCACTCTAAACACATTATCTATTTATTTTTCTCTAACCTTCTGTAGCCATGCAACCAAGCCACATAAGCTTCATGGGTGCCCCCCACATCATATTATTCATACTACGTTGATTGAAAAATAGATAAATCACCCAAAACAAGATCTTCTCGTTTTTTGTTCCTACGATGTTGTGTCGTTCACGTACCTACTAGTTGTATAGTGGTAGAACTAGTAATATAGTATTAGGAGTACAAACTTGGTACTAGTAGGAGTAGTACTAGTACGGAATGCTCCTACTCTATCAACGAGCCCCGTCTGACACCAAATTTCTTGGCTTCCGTGCTACAGCTAGATCTTCCCCTCGTTTCTTTTTTCCAACCCGACGGCGGGCGGGGTGTCGGTTTGCTCAACGGTGGTCCCACATGAAAGTAAAAATTCTAGGCAACACGCCATCCCTAAGCCATGTGTCGTGACGGACGAGCCGTGTTGTACTCCCGATTCCCGGGCGTGTGGGGGTGCGATGCGAACACAACAGGCCTTTTCCTTTTACCAGCAATGTGCTCGTGCGTTGCGACGGATCCAAAGTAGTAGAATAGTAGTATTTGTTCACAAATTTGAAAGAAATCATTATTGTTTTGATATACTCCTAATATATTACTCCCTCCATACCTAAATATTTGTCTTTTTTGAGATTTCAAATGGACTATCACATACGGATTATATAACATATTCTAGTGTTTCTAGCAAGATGCCCGCGCGTTGCACGAAGTTGATGGAAAAGGTAAGCACAACTTATAAATTGACGGATGGAGTACTAGTTACAGTAATGCATATAATTAAGCAAAGGGATCACACACGTCGGTATTGACTGGAACGAGAATGCAACAACACAGAATTAAGGCCACGATGATGCAATCGTAGTGGTGATTACAGAAGGCAAGAAGAAAGATGGATCCACGAACGTACGACCTCCTCCTCGTCAACTTAGTGCGCCGGGCCACCGACCGGCGGCTAAGGAGCGGCGGCTTTTGTGGCGATGTCGAGGTGCTTCTCAGCAAAGGCATCCAAGGCTTCCAGCCGGTTGAGGAAGGCTAACATCGTAGTGTCCTCACTGGCCTTGTAGATACCTATGTACACAATTTCCTCATACATGTGGATGTGTAGGTCGACAGATTCTTGCAGGGCGAGGCGCCTCACGGCGAGCGCAACCTCCAGGTGGACATTCTTCATGGCGTCAGCGGGCAGTCACAGGGCCACCAGTGCTTGAAAGAGGTTCCGGCCATGGAGGCCGATTAGGGTGGCATGCAATGAGGAGCCCGGGCGCGCGGGCTAGAGGAGTACGGCGATGTCGTCCGCGAGCTTCTTGAGGACGGTGAACTTGTTGCCCGTGGCAACGATCATCTGGTCCAACTGAGAGTTTTAGTTGGCGTCGAAGGCGGCCATCCACCAGCCGGTCTCCAACACCGTCTGGAGACGATCCTCGGTGCCATGCCGCAGGCCGGCGTCGTGGACCATCTGGTGCATCCGCTGGCCGCTCACGAGCATCATCGCCATGGGTCTGGAGTGAGCTCTTTTGCGCTTAGTGTAGGTGCTTAGGCAAATGCTTAGGTGTGTACGATGTGGTAGATGCATTGGAATGGAGGGGCGCCTTTATATGAGGGCAAACTGTTTTGCATTCACATCGTGCAGCCTCTTTTCCTGGACCTCCTCCCATTACTTTCCTCATGCATTAATTGAAGGAGGATGCATTGGCTGTTCGACATATCGGGAACCGCTACTCCCTCCCTCGTCTGCATTAAAGCCGTATCGGGAACTGCGCCACCCGCTGTCAAATCGAATACTCCCTCCGTCTAGGTGAGTATTAATTCATCTTACGAAAACCAAATAGTAAACACATTGGCGTGGTGCATTAACTCTCATGTTGTTTCTTATTTTTTGACATAAATAGAGGAATCAACCAAGAAGAGATGTGGGGCTTGTATGCTTTTAATGACTTGAGACTATCAAACATGACATGCAGTGGTCAGTTCGTTGCACAAGAACAAATACAACCCACGTCAGCACACATGCATCTTATATAGCATCACATCCAATGGCTATGAAAGATGAATGAGACCAAATTATATCTCATCTAGATGAGTTCTAGAAAAACTGTATTAATAATACTTAGTACTCCTGCGCCATGTATCATATATTAGTATCATGTAGTACTTTATTTATTTATGAGGTATCCAGATGGCACTGCACTGCCAAGAAAAGAGGGTAACATCAAAATTTTGGACTACTTTTTTGAGTATGTTGGTAAGGTCCGGTCATAGTCACTTGTTGAAATCTCTAAAAAGACAAATACTCCCTCCGTCCAGAAATACTTGTCATCAAAATGGATAAAAGGAAATGTATCTAGACGTATTTTAGTTTAGATACATCTCTTTTTATCCATTTTGATGACAAGTATTTTCGGACGGAGGGAGTAGAAAACAGAGTTTGTGATGATGGTGTGCCTGCCATCCTGCAATATAGGCCGTCGGATTTATATCTAACAGATAGGAAAGAAACTATGGCAATTTTGCAAAAATATACCCACACGCCTCTCCACGTTCGCAAATAAGGCCTTCCCTCGTTCAACCTTTTCTCTCACAAGATAAACTACTCATACAAATGCATCTTGATGTTCCGTGCAACGCATGGGCAGCTAGCTTATTTCTTTTAAAATAGTTGCTGCGATAATTGGGTTGAAGTGATATATTTTATGTCTGCCCCGAATGATTTCAGATTCACTAGTAGTAACAAAGAAAAGGTTGCCTTGTTAATTAACAGAAAACCGGGTGAAAACTATCACATGAGGCCGGTAAAAACAAGGCACACTGGGTTCAGCGTCATCGTCACTACAGCTATGCGTGCGCGAGAAGTCTACACATCGAGGGGGCTACTGAGCGAGGCACCGAGACACAATGTTTGAGAGAGAAACCAATTGACAGAGTATGATCAGATCGAGTTGTCACCCTTCTGCTGTCATTGTTGGGGGGGGGAGGGAGAGAAAGACGTATCGAGAGTGTGCGTGGTAGGCACAGAGGCACAACTAGCGAGTGTGTGTGTGTGTGTGTGTGTGTGTGTGTTTGAAAGAGGAGTAGATAGATTATTCTCAAGATCGATGTGCCACCCTACTAGCTCCTTCGGTGTCGGGTAGTGTGTGTGTGTGTGTATGTTTGAGAGAGAAGCCAGTCGATAGATTAGTATCAAGATCGAGGTGTCACCCTACTCCTTCGGTGTTGGGAAGTGTGGGTGTGTGGGGAGGGGGCAGTGACACTCACATATCTCTACTCTTATAAAAAACAGAGTTGGTGATGATGGTGTTCTTGCCATCCTGCAATATAGGCCATCCAGTTTATATCCAACGGACGGGAAGGAAACTATGGCAATTTTGCAAAAAGATACCCACACCCCTCTCCACATTTGCAAATAAGGCATTCCCTCGTTCATCCTTTTCTCCCACAAGATAAACTTCTCATACAAATGCATCTTGATGTTCCGTGCAACGCATGGGCATCTTGCTAGTAGGGAGAAGAAGTATGTGTGACACATATCTAGCTATATTAAGGGATAGGTAGATATCATATGTGTGAGAGACATTAGTGGCTGTGGGTGGGCTGAATTAAAGGGTTGGGCGTGTTAGACATAGAGAGCGTGTGTGTTTCTGTGTGAGAGACTTGTAGGACGGGGTAGAAAGACGAATTTAACCCTGACGGAGGGAGAGAAATATAGGAAGTGCACGTGTGTGATTCTGATGCCCACACGGAAATGAGATATGTATGCGTGTGAGAGAGATTGCACAATTCATTCACGTATCACTATCTAGCGATCGTGGACGTGCATCGCTTGAACATAAGTCAATATCTACTTCGTATCGTGGCCAAAGGTACAATATCGATTCAACGCTATAAAGATTGGACACTCACACATCACATTTTTTCTATTTAAATAAGCCTTTTTAGTTGTGCATGCCAAAGTTACAGTGATGTTTCTTCAAACAACCAATGTAGCTATCATGAACATGCACCATTGTTACTCTTGCATTCAAATTCATTAGTCCTGGATGATTTAAGTTTCTATTTTGAAGTAATATGTGTAATATTCATATATGAATTCAACGGGTATGCAATTTATGAAATGGAGGCTATGTAATCATATGAGGTAACACTTTTAAGTAGCTGACTACAATATCCATTTCTTTTTGTGCGCCTCTACACTAACACGTCAATGCATTATGTTTAAAGTAAATAACCAATGGCACTAAATTATCTATTTACACGAGAAATACATAGGCTGAGCGTTTGATCCTTTTTTTGTGAACGCGCCACTACACCCGTACGATTGGCCGCACCCGTGTGAACGCCCATGTTATCGGCGCATCATCCCGAGTTATTGTCTTTTTTCTGGGGTGGACTTCACACCAGTTATTAACTGCTGACGCGTGCCCTGTGTACACAATCTAGCATGACCTTCCCGCTAGCACGGTCCAAAATTAGTTGAAACTGGATACGAACGATCCCGCGGGCGGCCAAATCTCCTGCCTCCTTCTAAAATTTCCGCCACCTTAGTCTTTAGCATGCGAAATCCCCCTTTTGTCCTTGGTGCACGGAGACAAACAGTTACAATACCGCCCTCATCTACATGATAGGTCGGGGCTGCTTTGGTAACTTCCGGTTACCCCACTACACGGCACCCCCATTTCCTCTCCCCCTCCCGCAAAAACGACTAACTCCACAGCACCAGAGCATCTAACATCACGCCGTCCATACTTCATCGCCCTTTCTCCCCTCCCCTCTCGAAACCCTAGATTGCTCATCCACTAGCGTACCATAGCCCATTCACTGCCAGCGGCGTCCACCTCGCCGGATCTGCTTCTGCGGCCGCATCTACCCCTCCCACCTCCCCTAGAAACAAGTAGACTGCTCATCCACTGCTATACCACAGCCCATTCAGTGCCGGCCTTGTCCACGGCGCCGGATATGCTTCGCCTGTACTCTCGTCAATCGCCGCGCATCTACAGCGGCTCATTCGTACTCCCCATCGGAGACGCTTCCTCCACACCCCTCGGAGCCGCCCCACCGACGCCCCCGTCGATGGCCTCTGATCCTCTTCGCCGACACCTTCCTTAACCCTACCGGAGCCGCTTCGCCGACACCTTCCTCAACCCTACCGGAGTAGCTTCGCCTATATCATTCTCAACCCTACCGAGGCCGCTTTGCCAACTCACAAGTCCACGGCCTCAGATCCGCTTCCTCGCACCCTCATCCAACCTACCGGAGCAGCTTCTGACGCCCCATCCACGGTCACAGATCCGCATCGTCGACACCACCCTTAACCCAACCACCGGAGCAGCTTCTGACGCCCCGTCCAAGGCTGCAGATCCGCATCGGCGACACCATCCTTAACCCAACCACTGGAGCAGCTTCACCTACGCCTTCGTCCATGACCATAGATCCGCTTCGCCCACACCATAGTCCACCCTACCGGAGCCGCTCCACAAACACCCTACTCGACGGTTCTAGATCTCCTTACCGGACCCCGACAGCCACTGCAGTGTCATCACCCTTGACGTTTCTAACCTGATTCCCACAGTCTAGAGAGATGCCAAGCACCCGCCACGGCCTAGGTACTTGTCACCTTTAAACCCGTCCAGCATCACCTGCCCGATGTACTTCAAATATACTAACCGGTCGCTGTTACCTGTTATGCAGCTGGCAAAAACTACAAGGATGATGTTTCTTCTGGATCTAACAGCTTGGCCAACCAAGATCCTGGACTGAGGCATTGCTATGATCTTGTAAGTGTGTATCTCTCTCTCTCTCTTGTATTGTTCTGTGCCTGCCAGCGTGCTTTGCTAGGATTTTCGACCAGTAATCCCTTTGTGTAGACAATGATTTCTACTACTAGCTGCTAAATTAGATATGTAGATGTCATACATGATACTACCTCGTAGCTCTGTTCCTAAAAATAAGTCTTTCTAGAGATTCCACTATAGGCTACATACGGAGCAAAATGAGTGAATCTACACTCGAAAATGCATCTATATACATCTGTATGCGGTCCATACTGGAATTTCTACAAAGACATATATTTAGGAACAGGGGCAGTACATTACACAAAATCGTAGGTGGCATGTAGGAATTCAAGTGCACTACATTAGGCTCCCTTAGAGTGCATGCTAGTCCAGCATATAGAGTCATGGCTAGTTTATGGTACGCACACAATCGTTAATTTGTGATTTAAATATGCGCAAGGGATATGCAATGTAGTATCATGTAGAGATGTCTGAAATTAGCCGTGTCAACTTGCAGATAGGGTTACACAATGAAAAAGTACAAGATGTATGTGGCAATTTCATGGAACATCGCAAAAAAGGAGAGGCAGCGGTGAGCCTATACAGTGTGCCATGGTACGTCACTCCTCTATTGCAATCATCGTGACATGTTATTTGTATGCTAGTTCTATTAGTCAAGTTTCTTAGGGACAGTTATTACGAGTTATCCTAAGAAAATAAGCACCTGTGAATATAAGCTCCATGTAATAAGCCAACCAGTTATTTTCATTGCGTTTTCAGCTTATCTTTGGTATGATCAGTGGAAAGTCTAGATTGCATTATATTTTTTTCATTTTGCTACCCATGTGGAAATTAATTTGACTTGCAAACATCACAAATTGAACCCAGTGCAGTAATTAATATGATAGGAAAACAGACCATCACTATTTGCTCAAAATGCAAATACAAAGATACCATCTACTTGGCACAATCTACTTTGGTCAATGTTTTCCATAGAGATCCCATTGCCTAATTTAAACGAAGAACGCATGACCCACATTTAAATGAAGAACAATTATTTATTGAAATTCGATGGTCCAAGTGGCTGGTTATTATCATATAGCAGCACCACCTGAAAGCATCATATAGCAGCAGCAGCAGCTCATAGCAACTCATCATACAGCAGTAGCAGTCTGCAATTCATCATATACCAGCAGCAGCTCATAGCAATTCATCATATAGCAGCAGCAAGAGCAGCTCATAGCAATTCATCATATAGCAGCAGCAGGAGCAGCTTGTAGCAACTCATCATATAGCAGCAGCAGGAGCAGCTTGTAGCAACTCATCATATAGCAGCAGCAGCAGCTCATAGCAATTCATCATATAGCAGCAGCAGCTCATAGCAACTCATCATACAGCAGCAACAGCTCATAGCAATTCATCATATAGCAGCAGTAGGAGCAGCTCATAGCAATGCATCATATAGCAGTAGCAGAAGCAGCTCATAGCAATTCATCGTATAGTGGAAAGGGGAGAGGAGATGCAAGCGGGCAGGGCAATGAATGCTTGCGTGTTTGTTTTTACTTGAGGGTCAGGTGTGACACGGGCGTCAGCAGTTGCATTTTGAGTGTAATATAGGTAGACAACAGAGTCATTTCACTATTCCCCTTCCCTTCAATTTTTAGTGAGGTTCTACCCGAAACACCCCCCTCCAAAGCGAAATTAGTTAAGCCCAAGCCCATAACTCAAAAATGACTTCTTTACATCTTTTATGGCTTATTTTGACAATATGCCCTGAAAAGGCGGAATCGAACTGGCCCTTAACCTGCAATTCAATTGTGCGTCCAATGATGAATCACTCCTGCCTGATATCTGTACATTTAGGCATCATCATGCATGGCATAACCTAATACATGTGCATTCCATTGTAGAATCTGGAAATATGCAATGTTTATGTTAGTTCATACGTTGCACATGATGTTTAAATGCCCCTTAAATCTGGTCAGTCAAGTGATGGTCTTCAAGCCTCCTTCTTTGCTTCTTTTCTTGATATGTAAGATTTGCTCACACATCTGTTCAATTGCTTGTTTGCATCAGTCAGCCATACTAGGACTGTTTGCTTTGATTACTTGCTGTTCTTGACATAACACTCTAACAGATCTTGTCAATGATTTAAACACTAAGGGCTGCTATAGTGGGGCCTTGTCTAACTCATAGGTGACATAAAGGTTTGGTTCTACACTACAGTAGGCTCTCCAAGAGTACCTGGAGATCTAGTTCAAAGGTATGCCTAGTTTTTACATATTGCAGACATAGTAAATGCTCATTTCATTGTGTGCAAGTGCAAGAGATGCGGCATGTTTCATTATGTGGTGTTGTTTTGTTATAATCTCATTATTTTGTGCTCACAGACTGGAAAGTATGCATATTTATCTTCCAAGGAGATGAGTAACTAGTTTGTGTCACCTTGTAGAGGGGGTGCAATGAAGATAAGATTGAGGATTTTCAAGTACAAGATGTTAGGAAGGAGCCTTGCAAGAGAAGTAGGAGCTGTGCTAAGCCTCTTCAACCTGCTAAGGTAAGTCACTATATGCAACTCAACAGTTTAATTCCTTGTTTGTTTCAGGCATAGTTAATTTTCTCTTTTCAATTGCTTTATTTGTCCTTAGTTAATGAGATGCCCAAATAATCATGCATGATGTTCGGTACTTGTATCACTATTAGTTGACATAATTAAAGGCATTACCATTTAATTACTCTGCCGAAGTGTGCCTGAAGCTTTGAAGTCTATTAACCAACTATTATTGCATGAGACTCACAATCTAGTTTATACTACGCTAATGATTGCATAGTTTTGCCTGCTGTAGTATGTTTGTATGAAACCCTCTACTGTTCATTATGCTCCCTAAGACTTTAATTGAGGCACCGAATGGCCAACTTCTTGCTTACTTATACGCAACGTGCTGTCTAAATTTGTAACTTGTCTGTGTTTTCGATTGGGCCCCAACATCATGCTCCTCTGGTGAGCTAAGAGGGATTTCTGTATGCAGGCTGCACAGACTATCTTTTTTATAATTTTTAAAATATCACCTGCTTATGCTTCATGACGTGTAACATTTTTTTGAAAGTGACGTGTAACATTATTGTTAGTCCTGTTTTGCCATGTAGTACAAAATAGTGTCTTGTTCGCTTCACTGTTGTAACTATATTTTTGCCCTAGTCATGTGTACTTACAGAAACATTTCAGGATGAAGTGACATCAACACAAAGATCTGCGAGCAGTGCGGCATGGCCGTTACCGAATGATTATGGATTGGAATTGGAATGTGCTGATGTTCTCGAGCATCAACTAGAGGTGGCAAGACAACGTGTACATGATTGTCAACGTATAATCAACAAGTTGAGACTGGACATGCAGGTATTAGATGTAGGAGTCAAAAAAATGAAACAAGACACTGAGGTAACCATGAAGGAATTGGAGATTTTGCAGACTGAAATTTGTGCTATCTGAATCCGGCCAATCCTATTTTCTGAAGAGATTATAGTTCAATTGGAGTTAAGTTGATGCGCGTCCATGATGTATGAGTTGTATTTGCCCAGTGTATGTAATTTGCTGTTTGTGTATGCTTTATTATCACCTGTGCCGAACCATAATGCCCAGTGGGTATAATCGGCTGTAATTTCTTTATTGTATAGTGTAGGATTATTCTACCTTTCTATGCCTTGATCAATTTGTTGTAATAGTGTAGGCTTTTTAGATGTGATAGTATTGAGTAGGATAATTCTTTGAATATGCTATATCGTTCAAACGGGGGCCAATTCGCCCGACCATGGCCCGTCACAGGCCGTCGAATCCATGGGCCTTCTACGTCTCGTAGGATCCATGGGCCTTCTACGTCTCGTAGGATCCATGGTCCTCCTACATCTCGTAGGATCCATGGGCCTTGTACGTCTCGTAGGATCCATAGGCCGCCGGCTCATTTATGGGTCTTGTACGGGCCTTTAACGGGCCGTAGATGGGCCTTTAATGGAAATCGTACGTTTTATGGGCTGACCATAACGGGCCGTTAATAGGCCGTATTTAGTGATGTTATGAAAATGGCCCAACAGACTAACGGTCCGCAAACGGGCCGACCGTAACGACAGGCTGAATTTGGCCCACAAACAGAAAATGACAGTAACGGGCCGTAAGTAACCGAATGCTGCAAATGAGCCCAATAATAAATGGGCCCTCAGAAGGCCGAAAGTTAACTTGGGCTGGAAACGGCCCAACGAAATAACGGGTCGTTAATGGGTATAAAGTGATACACTGTTCATTACGGGCCAGTTTCACCACGGGCCGTTAATGGGTGTAAAGTAATACATTGTTCATTACGGGCCAGTTTCAGCACGGGCCGCTAATGGGCCAAGATTACAAAGGGCCTCATATGGGTCAAAAGACGTCATGGGCTATACATGGGCCAGAAGTGAAAACGGGCTGGAATCATATTGGACGGCCCAGATGACGCTACTGGGCCTAATTCGGATAGGGCGTAACGGGCCTTGGATTAGAGGGCTATAAATGGGCTATATGCGAACAGGCTGTTAGCAGGCTTTCCATGGGCTGGCCCGCCAGCTTTTGACCAAGTCAAATGGGTCGGCCTTTTCACAAGAATGGGCCACTGTTGGGCCGTGCCACATGTCGACGTATCATAGGCGCCTTCTGTCCAGTGAGTGGATGACATCTGTCCCAACGATGAGCCGACACGTGTTTCCTCTAGCCAATGATGATTTTACAGATGGAAAATCCCCATTGGTCGGGGTTGTTAACGGGTTATCAGATCAAAAACCCGACCTGATAGCTTAACGGCGTTCTGTTACAGTGGATGCCACGTGTCGGTCACCCTTGACGAAAACACTTCTGTGACGCGCGATTTATCATCATGGAAGTGGATACTTCCGTGATGATAATTTTGGTGATGTCATGGAACACTTCTACGACAGCACAGGTATGACTATCTTGATTCTGTCATAAATTTGTCATGGATGTACATGCATGACAAAAAAAGCGACCTACTGTGACAAACACATATCATCACGGAAGTGTATTTTTTTGTAGTGAAACCTTCTGGTTGCATCATATACAACTCTTCTTTAAGAAATCCATTAAGGAATGCAATTTTGACATCCATTTGCCAGATTTCATAAAATGCGGCAACTGCTAACATGATTCAGACAGACTTTTAAGCATCGATACGAGTGAGAAAATCTCATCGTAGTCAACACCTTGAATTTGTCGAAAACATTTTGCGACAATTCGAACTTTGAAGATAGTAACACTACTATCAGCATCTGTCTTCCTCTTGAAGATCCATTTATTCTCAATGACTCACCGATCATCAAGCAAGTCAATCAAAGTCCATACTTTGTTCTCATACATGGATTCAATCTCAGATTTCATGGCCTCAAGCCATGTTGCAAAATCTGGGCTCATCATCGCTTCATCATATTTCGTAGGTTCATCATGGTCTAGTAACATGACTTCCAGAACAGGATTACCGTACCACTCTGGTGCAGACCGTACTCTGGTTGACCTACGAGGTTCGGTAGTAACTTGATCTGAAGTTTCATGATCATCATCATTAGCTTCCTCACTAATTGGTGTAGATATCACTGGGACTGATTTCTGTGATGAACTACTTTCCAATTCATGAGAAGGTACAATTACCTCATCAAGTTCTACTTTCCTCCCACTCACTTCTTTCATGAGAAACTCCTTCTCTAGAAAGGATCCATTCTTAGCAACAAAATGTCTTGCCTTCAGATCTGTGATAGAAGGTGTACCCAACAATTTCTTTTGGGTATTCTATGAAGATGCACTACTCCGATTTGGGTTCGAGCTTATCAGTTTGAAACTTTTTCACATAAGCATCACTGTCGGTGTCAAAACCGGCGGATCTTGGGTAGGGGGTCCTGAACTGTGCGTCTAGGCAGATGGTAACAGGAGGCAGGGGACATGATGTTTTACCCTAGTTCGGGCCCTCTTGATGGAGGTAAAACCCTACGTCCTGCTTGATTTATTCTTGATGATATGAGTATTACAAGAGTTGATCTACCACGAGATCGGAGAGGCTAAACCCTAGAAGCTAGCCTATGGTATGATTGTATGTTGTCCTATGGACTAAAACCCTCCGATTTATATAGACACCGGAAAGGACTAGGGTTACACAAGGTCGGTTACAAAGGAGGAGATATACATATCTGTATTGCCTAGCTTGCCTTCCACGCCAAGTAGAGTCCCATCCGGACACGAGACAAAGTCTTCAATCTTGTATCTTCATAGTCTAACAGTCTGGCCAAAGGATATAGTCCGTCTGTCCGAAGACCCCCTAATCCAGGACTCCCTTAGTAGCCCCTGAACCAGGCTTCAATGAAGATGAGTCCGGCGCGCAGTATTGTCTTCGGCATTCCAAGGCGGGTTCCTCCTCCGAATACACCACGGAAGAATTTGAATACAAGGATAGTGTCCGACCCTGCAAAATAAGTTCCACATACCACCGTAGAGAGAATAATATTTCCACAAATCTAATCCGCTGACTTGTTTTGGCAACATGACATTAAGACATGGCCCGGTGATTATTCAAACCGTTTCCTTTAACTAGCCCCGCACATAACGCGAGGCAGTTTTTTGACACGTCTTGCCAAAGCAGAGATCGTGTCCCCCTTATTACGGGATTCTCATCAATATGGGTGTGGGTAACCCAACCGCGCCATCGATTACGGCGCTTGGGGGATAAGCGAGTTTTACCAGGCTAGTGGGGGCACATAGTTTCGGCCGCCCTTATAAACGGACAAGGTTTAACTTTTTCCTACCCATGTCTTCTTCCTCCTTGCTCATCCTCTCTTGCGCACTCGAGCTCCAACGCCCAAGCCTACATCCTTCCCCTCAATCTTCTCCAATCATGTCCGGAGCGGGAGGCAAATGGATGGCTTCCTCCATTACAGAGGGACACATCAAAAAGCTGCGCGGCGCCGGATACTTAGCCACGAATATCGCGCATCGGCTGCCCGCTGCGGGGCAGGTCATTCCTACCCCGGAACCTCTTGAGAGGGTAGTTTTCCTCCACCACTTCCTCCGTGGACTGGGGTTTCCCCTTCATCCATTCATCCATGGTCTCATGTTCTACTATGGGCTGGACTTTCATGATCTGGCCCCGAACTTCATCCTCAACATTTCGGCGTTCATCGTCGTCTGTGAGGCTTTCCTCCGCGTCCGGCCCCACTTTGGCCTATGGCTGAAGACCTTTAACATCAAGACGAAGGTGGTGGGAGGCCAACAAGCAGAATGCGGCGGAGCCATGGTGGGCAAGATGCCCAATGTCACATGGCTTGAGGGCTCCTTCGTGGAGACCATAAAGGGGTGGCAATCGACCTAGTTCTACATCACCGAGCCGCGCGACACTAAATGGGCGGCGGCCCCGAGTTTCGATCCGGATTCCCTACACGGCTCACTTCCTGGAAAGAGAAGGGCTTGTCGTGGGGTTCGTCGGTGGAGCTGGATGGACTCCAGAAATGTATCCGGAGTATGGCAAGCAAGAAGCTCAAGCTTGTCAACATAGTCCAGGTCATGCTCATCCGCCGGATCCTCCCGTGTCAACAACGGGATTTTAACTTGTGGGAGTTCGACCCGGCCCAGCACCAGACTCTGAGTGAGCTCTTCGATACGACACACAAGGACGTCTGGAGGGTGCTGTTCAAGGGCGCCGAGGTCCCTCCCTCTCTCGCCGAGGACCGCGGGCTAAGCGCAAAGCGCCTAGCGCGTTCGGTGAGTTCTATACATCCAGTAGGATATTTATTTCCCCTAGCTTAATCATGTGCGGGGTCTGAGCTCCATACCTTTGAGAGGACTGGGTGGAGACGTCGGGGCAGATTAACTGTCCGGCCCCTCTGCCCGAAGACACTGCGGACGCTCTCCTGATGGAGATGCTGACTCCGGCTCCTTACAAGGTGACGGAGAAGACCAAGAAGGCCAAGGGAACCCGAAAGAGTTCCCGGCGCCAGGTGATATCGGACTCATCGTCCGAGGACTCCTCGGCGCACTCCTCCCACGAAGATGAGGAGGAAGATGAAGACGCTCCCCCTCTAGTCGGGGGAGACAAGAAAAGGAAGGCCGCCCCAACTGGGGGGCCGAAGGGTCCACGAAGGGAAGGACTCTCCTTCCGGACAGTTCCACCACCGCCGCCGAAGGCGAAGATGAGTAGCTGCTCAGGGCCAAGCCCCTGGCGAAGTCGTAAGTATTCAGATACCAGAGTAACTCATAGCATTCCTTTGTCGCACTGCTTCTCCTAATGCCGAATTATGATTGTGCGGACTGCCCCGAACCCGTATCGACGTATCCTCGTCGGACGGCTTCCTGGGCTCGTCGGATATGGATAGCGATCCACTTCTGACCGCCACCTCCCCTTGCCCTACGGACAACTCCGAGGTGTTGTCTCAAGAGGAATTGGGTCGAGGGGAGACAGCCCCGGAGGCGCCTCAAAGTGACCTTCCGGACTCCGGGAGCAGGGGGAGCAAAGCCCCCGAGGGCTCCGAGTTCGGCCCTCAGCCGAAAACCACGCCAGAACCTCCAGTGGTTCCGGACTCGGGCAGGCGGCCTCCTTCCAAGAGGGGCAAGACGCCTGTGCCGGTGACCTCTACCCATCCAGAGGCACCGGACAATCTGTTGGAAGCGCTTCGCAGCGCTTCCATTGACGAAGAGCACCGCACTATTATGAGTGCGGTGGTCCAGAAGGTTCAGTCCGCCAAGAGCGGACTGACTGAAGCCTGTGCCAGCCTTCTAACAGGCTTTGAGGTAAGTTTTTGAAATATAGGAGAAATATTACCGCATAGACAGTAGCCCCTGATGCTCTGTTCGGTGTTCACAAAGAAAAGCCGAACGGAGGATCAAACAATATCGCAGGAGTCTAATATAAGTATGTCTATATGCGTATGCAGGCTTCGCTGCTGGCCTCTGCCGCACTGACTGCGGAGGTCGCCGCACTGAAGCAGGACCTTAAAGGGTCCAAGGAAGAGCTCGGCCTTGCCAAGAGGCAGCTCGAGGAGAACAAAGGTAAGTAGTACCTAGTCTATGGATCTATATAAAAGGAAAGCGAACGCAAAATGACAGGATTATTGAAAATTTGCCAGGGGCCATGGCCGAGGTGGCGACCCTGAAGCAAGTGCTATCTGAGGCTGAAAACAAAGCGGCCAAGGAGCGCACTGAGCGGAAAAGGCAAGCGGCTCGGGTGGGCGAGGTGCAGCAAGAGCTCCACGCTCTCGTGACAAAGCACGAGGCGTTGGAGCTTGACTTGAAGACACGAGAGTCCGAGCTTGCCGCGGCCCTCGAGAGCGCAAAGAATGCCAAGCCCAAAGCCCAAAAGGCCCTCCAGGAGATTGATGCGATGAAGAAGATAGCGGCGGGTAAGGCATTCTATATGCAAAGCAAGTATGTGAAAGTAAATTACTTGTTACTTACCTGAATCCGGAGCTCTCCAGGAGCATTCGCAGATTTGCCCCGCAGCGTGTCGGATGCCACAACGTTTTACCACGCCGAGGAGGGAAGCTCAATGGAGAAGTTGTTCTGGGCCCAATATACTGGGACCGAACACCCGGTGCCTATGAGCGACCAGCTAAAGCAGCTGGTCGAGCTACACAAGGCGGCCGAACAGGCCATGAAGGGCTTTATAGTCCGGCTGTGGCCTGGCGACGCCCTTCCGAACAGCTACTTCGGCCTGGTGAGGCGGCTTGTGGATGCCTGCCCACGGCTGGAAGTCGTCAAGCGGTCCGTCTCCATCGAAGGTGCACGTCGGGCTTTCGCCCATGTGAAGGTGCAATGGGCCAAGCTAGACGCCGTGAAACTGATCAAGGAAGGGCCGCCGGAGGGCAAGGAGCATCGCCACCCCGAGATGTACTATGAGGGTGTCCTGAAGGGTGCTCGTCTCGTAGCGGACGAGTGTACCAAAGATACAATATTTGAGTAAACTCGCTCGTGTAATCCTGTATTCATGAAAACTTATTCATATGCGCTATGCAACGCTTGTTTGAATTTAAAATATTACCTTATGTTCGGTTGTTTATCAAATCTGAGAGATGGCTAGTCGTCGGCCTGCCCCCATGCCACGAGTGCTGGGGTGTTCGGGATAAACCTGAGCACCCTTGATGGGTCCCTCGAGGGAGGTGCTCAGCACAACGAACAAGGCAATCGGACTATAATGCGTTATCACTCTCACTTAGCCATAGAATTCTATAATTTTAAATTCCGGCGAAGCCCCTAGTATTCGGAAGGCCGAATTCGGGGCGTGATACATGCCTTAAGCCGGATAGGGCCAACTCCTCGCTCTAAGTGGCATAAGTCTTTAGGGACTCAAAAACCTCTCGAACAGCGACCAGTCTCTCACCTTATCATGACAGTCAGTTTTAGCTTTCTCTACTGAGGTGCTTAGCCCAGCTGAATCGGGGCACAATCGCAGTAGTTCTCCCAGTGCTACCTTAGCCGATATAGTGGAACGTAAGGTACCAAAACATGGGAGCCGGGCAAACCCAACTATTGACCAAAGACATGATTCAGAGCTGATGCATATAATGCTATAAGTTCGGGGTGCCGCACTTGTGGAAGTGTTCGGACTTCTCACACCATATTGTGGGGCACTTAAGCCCCTGGTGTACTGGCCGTACCAAAATGTACGGTTGCAAGGTGTCATTAATGAACACATATATAAAAGAAAAATGCAAAAACAGACTGAAGATATGCATTGTTTATTCAAAAAGGTGCATTAAAGCAGAATGATACATGCAGTGCAATAAGCAAAAAGTAGGACTATGTCCCCTCCAAGGGCGAGCTGAAGAATAGTATTAAGGCGAGTATTACACTCGTTGTCGTAATCCACCTGGGAGTTCCGTGGTGTGACATAGCTTTCTGCTTTCTTGGTTGCTGCATCATATGTTCGGCAATCATGCTGCCGGACCGGGTTTCCAGACATTAAAGTCCTAAAAAGAAAAAAGAAATAACAAAACGGGAAGCCCTTAGTGCGGTTTAAGCCGTGTCTTGGGGCGTGTCGTAGTCATGCCCCCCTCCCCGCCTATGCCCATGGTATTTTTAATGCGTAATTATGTACGCGTGGCACGAATTTTGCCGTTTGGCTTGAGCCGGGGTGGGGGCCGCATTGCTATGCGAGCTCGGAACGTGCCAGGCGGTCCTGCTGCTGATTACTCCGGGCGCGCTTGAAGGTGTTTGGGTCCTTAAACGCCGAACTAGTGGATTGCCTTAAGAGGCTGCTTTGCGCTTCCGCTGCGAGGGCCGCAGTGTGCTCCTCCATTCGGAGAGAGCGCTCTGTATTTACATTAACTGTAATGACCCCCTGAGGTCCTGGCATCTTGAGATTGAGGTATGCATAATGCGGTACCGCATTGAATCTCGCAAATGCGGTTCGCCCGAGCAGTGCATGATAACCACTGCGGAACGGGACTATATCAAAGATTAACTCTTCACTTCGGAAGTTATCCGGGGATCCGAAGACCACTTCCAGTGTGACTGAGCCTGTGCAATGGGCCTCTACACCTGGTATGACGCCTTTAAAGGTCGTTTCTGTGGGTTTGATCCTTGAGGGGTCTATACCCATTTTGCACACTGTGTCGGGATAAAGCAGGTTCAGGCTGCTGGCGCCATCCATAAGGACTCGAGTGAGGTGAAATCCGTGAATGATTGGGTCTAGGACCAGTGCGGCGAATCTGCCATGACGAATACTAGTGGGGTGGTCCCTGCGATCAAAGGTGATCGGACAGGAGGACCATGGGTTGAACTTTGGGGCGACTGGCTCCAACGCATATGCGTCCCTGAGCGCACACTTCCGCTCCCTCTTGGGGATGTGGGTTGCGTATATCATGTTCACCGTCCGCACTTGTGGGGGAAACCTCTTCTGTCCTCCGGTGTTCGGCTGCCGGGCTCTTCCTCGTCATCGCTATGTGGCCCCTTATCTTTGTTTTCGGCATTTAACTTGCCGGCCTGCTTGAATACCCAACAATCCCTATTGGTGTGGTTGGCTGGCTTGTCGGGGGTGCCGTGTATTTGACACGAACGATCGAGTATGCGGTCCAATTTGGACGGGCCCGGAGTGCTTCTTTTAAATGGCTTTTTCCGCTGACCGGGTTTAGAGCCTTTGAATCCGGCATTGACTGTCGTATCCTTGGTATTGTCGCTGTTAATGCGGTGCTTATGCTTGTTGCGACGTGACCTGCCATTGCAGTCCTTGGTATCTGAGTTACCAGGGCTCTTTGACATGTTATTGCTATGAGCTAGCCAGCTGTCTTCTCCCACGCAAAAGAGGGTCATGAGTGTCGTGAGGGCTGCCATAGATTTCGGCTTTTCCTGTCCAAGGTGCCGGGCAAGTCACTCATCACGGATGTTATGCTTGAAAGCTGCTAGGGCCTCTGCATCCGGACAGTCGACGATTTGATTTTTCTTAGTTAAGAATCGTGTCCAGAATTGCCTGGCCGATTCCTCTGGCTGTTGAATTATATGGCTCAGGTCATCGGCGTCTGGTGGTCGCACATAAGTGCCCTGAAAGTTGTCGAAGAATGCGGCTTCCAGATCTTCCCAACAGCCAATGGACTCTGCTGGCAAGTTGTTGAGCCAATGTCGAGCTGGTCCTTTAAATTTGAGCGGGAGGTATTTGATTGCGTGTAGGTCATCACCGCAGGCCATGTGGATATGCAGGAGGAAATCCTCGATCCATACCGCAGGATCTGTCGTGTCGTCGTATGATTCTATGTTTACGGGTTTGAAACCCTCTGGGATTTGATGATCCATTACTTCATCTATGAAGCATAAGGGGTGTGCGGCACCTCTGTACAGGGCTATATCGTGACGCAGCTCCAATGAGTCTTGCCCGCTGTGTTCGGCCCGGCCGGATTTACTTTTACTGTATCCAATGTGACGTTTATCGTCTCGCATAGTGGTGCGCCCTCGTGATCCGTAGATCGATCTTTCATGTTTTTCTTTGTCCTCCAATACGTCTCGCAGGTCTGGCGTGTTTCCCCATGCCTTTTTATTTGAATGGCATTGGGGTGCAGGCTGAGCTTTTGGTTGGAATGCCTCTCTATCGCGGCCACGAGGTGGCCGATCAGCCGCGTCATACGCTTCTTCCTCCAGTCGGGGTAGCAACCTGCATTTTGGGTAACTCTTGGAGGGGCGTTCGAGTTTATGTTCCTCGGCCGCGAGGACTTCAGTCCATCTATTAGCTAGCAGATCTTGATCAACTTGAAGCTGCTGCTGCTTTTTCTTAAGGCTATTTGTCGTGGCTATAAGCCGACGCTTGAAGCGCTCTTGTTCGATGGGATCCTCTGGCACGACAAATTTGTCATCGTCGAGGCTTGCCATGTCTTCGAAGGGGGGCATGTAATTATCATCCTCCGCCTCTCCATCTGCCGCTCTCTCTGGAGGGCTGGCCTCTCCATCCTCCTGTCCTAGATCGTGCTGGAGGGGATTGTTGCCATCTTCGGCACTATCCTGAGTGTTATTATCTCCTGTGCCAGTATCACCACTTTTGCTTTGGCGGGACTTAGAGCGGCCCCGCTGACGTCGGCGCTTGGGTTGCTTCTTGGAGGGGTCATCCTCCGCTGTCTCGTCGCCATTGCCTTCTTTGGGTGTGTCCACCATGTATATATCATATGATGAGGTGGCTGTCCAGTGCCCTGTGGGCAGTGGTTCCTCTTCGTCTCCCGCATTGTCGTCCATACCGTTGATGTCTTCGGAGTCAAAGTCGAGCATGTCGGTTAAGTCGTTGATAGTGGCTACTAAGTGGGTGGTGGGTGGGCAGCGTATTTCTTCGTCATCCGCATCCCAATCCTGCCGGACATAGTTTGGCCAGGATCCTCTTGTCAAGGAGAGAGACCTTAATGAGTTCAGTATGTCGCCAAAGGGCGAGTGCTGAAAAACATCCGCGGAGGTAAACTCCATGATCGGCGCCCAATCGGATTCGCTAGGAACGGGCGCAGGCGGTTCGGAGTCCGTGGCCGGAGAAGGATCCGGCAGTCTGACAACACGGTTCTCGTGCAGGGTAAGGTCGATGTTCGGCTCGATCGCTGCTGCGGGTAAGGCCTCCGTGGCGGGGTCCATCCACCCATCCATGGATGGCGCAACTGGCTCTGAATTGGGGGTCGGAGCGGCTGCCGCTGCGATCTCCTGAATGCTGTCTGATGGTAGAGCTAAATCGTACTCATCGTGACCGCGTGACGCACAAGGTAGAGGCTCGAATCCGTCAAAGATCAAGTCTCCGCGGATATCGGCTGTGTAGTTTAAGCTTCCAAACCTGACCTGGTGGCCAGGGGCGTAACTTTCGATCTGCTCCAGATGGCCAAGCGAGTTGGCCCGTAGTGCGAAGCCGCCGAACACAAAGATCTGTCCGGGGAGAAAAGTCTCACCCTGGACTACATCGCTATCGATGATTGTAGGAGCCATCAAGCCTAACAGAGACGACATAGAGGAACTCTCAATGAAAGTACCAATGTCGGTGTCAAAACCAGTGGATCTCGGGTAGGGGGTCCTGAACTGTGCGTCTAGGCGGATGGTAATAGGAGGCAGGGGACACGATGTTTTACCCAGGTTCAGGCCCTCTTGATGGAGGTAAAACCCTACGTCCCGCTTGATTTATTCTTAATGATATGAGTATTACAAGAGTTGATCTACGACGAGATCGGAGAGGCTAAACCCTAGAAGCTAGCCTATGGTATGATTGTATGTTGTCCTACGGACTAAAGCCCTCCGGTTTATATAGACACCGGAAAGGGCTAGGGTTACACAAGGTCGGTTCCAAAGGAGGAGATATACATATCTGTATTGCCTAGCTTGCCTTCCATGCCAAGTAGAGTCCCATCCGGACACGAGACGCAGTCTTCAATCTTGTATCTTCATAGTCTAACAGTCCGACCAAAGGATATAGTCCGGCTGTCCGGAGACCCCCTAATCCAGGATTCCCTCAATCGCAACCCCAAACTTTAAGAAACGACGGCTTTGGTTTCTTGCCAAACCATAGTTCATACGGTGTCATCTCAACGGATTTAGATGGTGCCCTATTTAACGTGAATGCAGCTATCTCTAATGCATAACCCCAAAATGATAGTGGTAAATCGGTAAGAGACATCATAGATTGCACTATATCCAATAAAGTACGGTTATGACGTTCGGACACACCATTATGCTATCGTGTTCCACGTGGCATGAATTTGTGAAACTATTCCACATTGTTTTAGTTGAAGACCAAACTCGTAACTCAAATATTCGTCTCCATGATCAGATCGTAGAAACTTTATTTTCTTGTTATGATGATTTTCCACTTCACTCTGAAATACTTTGAACTTTTGAAATGTTTCAGACTTATGTTTCATCAAGTAGATATACCCATATCTGCTCAAATCATCTGTGAAGGTCAGAAAATAACGATACCCGTTCCGAGCCTCAACACTCATCGGAGCGCATACATTAGTATGTATTATTTCCAATAAGTCAGTTGCTCGCTCCATTGTTCCGGAGAACGGAGTCTTAGTCATCTTGCCCATGAGGCATGGTTCACATGCATCAAGTGATTCATAATCAAGTGATTCCAAAAGCCCATGAGCATGGAGTTTCTTCATGCGCTTTACACCAATATGACCTAAACGGCAGTGCCACAAATAAGTTGCACTATCATTATTAACTTTGCATATTTTGGCTTCAATATTATGAATATGTGTATCACTACGATCGAGATTCAATAAACCATTTATATTGAGTGTATGACCATAGAAGGTTTTATTCATGTAAATAGAGCAACAAATATTCTTTGACTTAAATGAATAACTGTATGGCAATAAACATGATCCAGTCATATTCATGCTCAACGCAAACACCAAATAACATTTATTTTAGGTTCAACACTAATCTCGAAGGTAAAGGGAGTGTGCGATGGTGATCTTATCAACCTTGGAATTACTTCCAACACACCTCATCACCTTGCCCTTAACTAGTCTCTGTTTATTTTTCAACTCCTGATTCGAGTTACTACTCTTAGCAACTGAACCAGTATCAAATACCAAGGGGTTGCTATAAACACTAGTAAAGTACACATCAATAACATGTATATCCAATATACCTTTGTTCAGTATGCCATCCTTCTTATCCGCCAAGTATCTAGGGTAATTCTACTTCCAGTGACTGTTTCCTTTGCAGTAGAAGCACTCAATTTCAGGCTTGGGTCTAGCTTTAGGCTTCTTCATGGGAGTGGAAACTTGCTTGCCATTCTTCTTAAAGTTCCCTTTCTTCCCCTTGCCCTTTTACTTGAAACTAGTGGTCTTGTTAACCATCAACACTTGATGCTTTTCTTGATTTCTACCTTCGCCGATTTTAGCATCGCGAAGAGCTTGGGAATTGTTTTCGTTATCCCTTGCATATTTTAGTTCATCACGAAGTTCTAGTAACTTGGTGATAGTGACTAGAGAACTTTGTCAATTACTATATTATCTGGAAGATTAACTCCCACTTGATTCAAGAAATTGTAGTACCCAGACAATCTGGGCACATGCTCACTGATTGAGCTATTCTCCTCCATCTTATAGGCAAAGTATTGTTAGAGGTCTCATACCTGTCGACACGAGCATTGTGTGATATACTAGTTTCAACTCTTGGAACATCTTATATGTTCCGTGGCATTCAAAATGTTTTTGAAGTCCCGGTTCTGAGCCGTAAAGCATGGTGCACTAAACTATCAAGTAGGCATCATACCGAGTGTGGGAGTCCTGGATTAGGGGGTCTCCGGACAGCCGGACTATCTCCATTGGCCGGACTGTTAGACTATGAAGATACAAGATTGAAGACTTCGTCTCGTGTCCAGATGGGACTCTACTTGGCGTGGAAGGCAAGCTAGGCAATACGGATATCGATATCTCCTCCTTTGTAACTGACCTTGTGTAACCCTAACCCTCTCCGGTGTCTATATAAACCGGAGGGTTTTAGTCCGTAGGACAACATCAACTACAACATACAATCATACCATAGGCTAGTTTCTAGGGTTTAGCCTCTCTGATCTCGTGGGAGATCTACTCTTATACTACCCATATCATCAATATTAATCAAGCAGGACGTAGGGTTTTACCTCCATCAAGAGGGTCCGAACCTGGGTAAAACATTGTGTCCCCTGCCTCCTGTTACCATCCGCCTTAGACGCATAGTTCGGGACCCCCTACCCGAGATTCGCCGGCTTTGACACCGACATTGGTGCTTTCATTGAGAGTTGCTCTGTGTCGTCGCTGTTAGGCTTGATGGCTCCTACTATCATCGATGGCGATGCAGTCCAGGGTGAGACTTTTCTCCCCGGACAGATCTTCATGTTCGGCGGCTTTGCACTGCAGACCAATTCGCTTGGCCATCTGGAGCAGATTGAAAGTTACGCCTTGGCCACCAGGTCAGGTTTGGAAGCTTAAACTACACGGCCGATATCTGTGGAGACTTGATCTTCGACGGATTCGAGCCTCTGCCTTGTGCTTCACGTGGTCACGATGAGTATGATGTAGCTCTACCATCGGACAGTGTCCAGGAGATCGTAGAGGCAGCCGCTCCGACCCTCAATTCGGACCCAGTTGTGTCGTCCATGGACGGGTGGATGGACCCCGCCACGGAGGCCTTACCCTTAGCAGCGATCGAGCCAAACATCGACCTTACCTTGCACGAGAGCCATGTTGTTAAACTGTCGGATCCTTCCCCAGCCACGGATTCCGAGCCGCCTGCGCCCGTTCCTATCGAATCCGATTGGGCGCCGACCATGGAGTTTACCTCTGCGGATATTTTTTAGCACTCGCCCTTGGGCGACATACTGAACTCATTAAGGTCTCTCTCCTTGTCAGGAGGATCCTGGCCAAACTATGTCCGGCAGGACTGGGATGCGGACAATGAAGAAATTCGCGGCCCACCCACCACCCACTTAGTAGCCACTGTCGATGACTTAACCGACATGCTCGACTTCGACTCTGAAGACATCGACGGTATCGACGACGATGCGGGAGACAAAGAGGAACCACTGCCCACAAGGCACTGGACAACCACTTCACCACATGACGTATACATGGTGAACACACCAAAAGAAAATGACGACGAGGAACGGAAGGACGCAATGAAGGGTTGTCCCCTCAAGAAGCAGTCAAAGCAGCGGTGTAAGCGCCGCCCCAAATCCCGCCTCGGTAAAAACAACCTGACTCCGTCAAAGATAATAGTCCGGATGACTTCACACCAGACAGACACCCGGAGCAACAGAATACCCGTCAAAGGCTTGTTGCCACCGCGAGGAGTCTAAAAAAGCAGAAGAAAAAACTCAAGGCTGCACAAGACACACTCGGAATCAGATGGAGCAAAGTACTCAACACAGCAGCGAAGTACGGCGGCAATCGCCCCACCAAGAGCTACCCGAAGCGGAAGTTGCTACCTGAATTCGATGAGGAGGCCTTAGATCCCCCGCAACCAAAAATTAAAATGGCCACCTGGCCGGATAGACGACCTCACGGCCAACATAGAGCGGCAAGCAATGCCGCACATAAGCCAATACGCGATCCACGTGAGGGCTCGCATCAAAAGGACGGCGCAACCAGATCCATCTATGGACCAGCAGGTGCGCTCCAGCACACGATGCAACACAACAAACATCCGAACACTACGGCACACCCAGATACAGGGGTGCCGCACACCCCCTATGTTTCACCGACGAGGTGCTGGACCATGAATTTCTAGAGGGATTCAAACCCGTAAACATAGAGGCATACGACGGAACAACAGACCCTGGGGTCTGGATTGAGGACTATATCCTCCATATCCATATGGCTCGAGGAGATGATCTCCACGCCATTAAGTATTTACCCCTCAAACTCAAAGGGCCAGCTCGGCACTGGCTTAAAAGCCTCCCCGAAAGCTCCATTGGAAGCAGGGAAGAGCTCAAAGACGCTTTTCGGGCAAATTTTCAAGGGACTTATGTCCGACCTCCGGACGCGGACGATTTGAGTCATATAACTCAACAGCCCGGAGAGTTAGCCCGAAAGCTTTGGAACAGGTTTCTTACTAAAAAGAACCAAATAGTCGACTGTCCGGACGCTGAAGCCTTGGCAGCTTTTAAGCATAGCGTCCGTGACGAATGGCTTGCCAGACACCTCGGCCAAGAAAAGCCGAGAACAATGGCAGCATTAACAAGCCTCATGACCCGCTTTTGCGTGAGTGAGGATAGCTGGCTAGCCAGATGCACCACCAGCGACCCTAGTACATCCGAAGTTAGAGATGGAAATGGGAAATCACGGCGCAACAACAATAACAAACGCCGGAATAAAGACGACAGCACGAAGAGCATGGCAGTAAACGCCGGATTCAAAAGCTCTCGGCCAAGTCAGCAAAAGCCGCCCTCTAAAGGCGCCAGAGACGAACTGTCCAGCCTAAACAAAATTCTGGACCAAGTATGTCAAATCCATAGCACCCCCAGTAAACCTGCTAATCATACCCACAAAGAATGTTGGGTCTTCAAGCAGTCCGGCAAGCTCAACGCCGTACACAAGGGGGAGGATACACTGGGGAACAAAAGAAATTTCCACCAGAAGTCAAAACAGTAAACGTGTTACACATGATCAAGGGGAGAAACAAAGCAGCACTCCCAGAAAAATATGCCCAAGGGCCTATCACCGCGGAATCCTGCCACTGGTCGTCTCAACCGATCACTTTCAACCATCATGATTACTCAGCAAGTATCCGACATGCAGGATGGGCTGCCCTGGTATTAGACCCAATAATTGATGGATACCACTTTACACAAGTCCTGATGGACGGTGGCAGCAGTTTAAACCTGATATACCAGGATACAATCCGCAAAATGGGGATAGACCCAACGAAAATTCGCCTAAGCAATACTACCCTTAAAGGAGTAACGCCAGGCCTAGGGGCTCATTGCACGGGTTCCCTGCTACTACAGATTATATTCGGCTTCCCCGATAACTTCCGTAGCGAAAATTTAACATTCCACATTGCTCCGTTCCAAAGTGGCTATCAAGCACTACTCGGACGTGAAGCTTTCGCTCACTTTAATGCAATACCGCATTACGATTCCCTTACGCTTAAGATGCCCGATCCACGTGGCATCATTACAGTAAATGGAAATATTAAGCGATCCCTGCGCGCCGAAGAGAGTGCGACTGCCTTGGTAGCCGCACACTAAAAAGGGCCTCACCAGCTAAAGCATTTGATAGGTCGTCAAGACCACGGACACGGTTAGACGAGTCCGGCGCAGCCGTATGCAACTCACACAGGTTTGATAAGCCACACCCCTATCACAAATACAAGGGGCTCAACGCGCGCAGACAAGTGGCAATTTTTACTCATCTTGAATTATACATGGTTTCTTCAAACCTACCTTTTTGCACGACAACTTTTCACCTAAGTTTCTCTCTTTTACAGATGACCATCGTGCTACACCCGTCCAGGATACGGCACAACGGAGACACAGGCGCAAACGTGCAGCAGGGACCCGCCCCAAGGATTCTTTTTAGATTAAGACCCTGCGTCAACCTTTTTTACTGTCTCTTGTTGATACACATCCCTCGGATTCTCAGTACAATTGAGAAGGATGCTGGCGTCTTGGCATGTGGCCACGTCAGAATAATGCATGTACCTGGACACCAGGGGCTTCTTACAAAGGGCACTATTTAGGCCCGGTTTATACAATAAAGACCGAATACCTTAGGGAGTGTTCGGCATCGCGAGTTTGGCCTTATATGCATCAGCTCCGAATCATGTCTTTGGTCAAATGTTGGGTTTGCCCGGCTCCTATGTTTTGGTACCTTACGTTCTACACTATCGGCTAAGGTAGCACTAGGAGAACTACTGTGATTGTGCCCCGGGTCATCTAGACGAGCACCTCAGTAGAGAAAGCCGAAAACTGACTGTCATGATATAGCGTGAGACTGGTCAACCACTCGATGACCTATCGGAATGTTAGAATTCCTCCGCCTTAACGAAGGGTCGTTTCCCGGCGAGGCATGTACGCACCCCAAATTCGGGAGAGTGCGGAGCCAACAGGGGCTATATAGTAGCCCCATCGTCAAACACCTATGGCTAAGTGAAAGTGTTAAAGCATTATAGTCCGGTTGCCTCGTTCACTGTGCTATCACCTCCTTAATAGGACCAAGACGTTGGGTTAAGTGTGAACATGCGTATTCTACGAACACCTCCGCATTATATGTGTGGGGGATGAAGCCGACGACTGCAATCTTTCAGGTTATACAAATGTATACATAAACGGCCGCACAGGAGGCATTATATTACTTTCAGGCAAAAGTATAAACGCATCCTTAATAAATTTCATAAAAACATTGTGTTTACAATGGGAATACATGTCACTCAAACATAATATTCTTCGAACACTGGGCCTCTATCAAACGAGCACCCTCGAGAACCTCTTCGAAATAGTGCTCGGCAGCCACTCGGCCTATGGCCGAACCCTGCGCCGCAACAGTGGTAGCATCCATCTCCGCCTAGTATGCTTTAACACGGGCGAGGGCCATCCGCGAGCCTTCTATGCACGCCGACCTCTTCATCGCATTGATGCGCGGCACCGCACCAAGGAACTGTTGCACTAAGCTGAAATAGCTGTTCGGCTTCGGCTTTTCCGGTCATAGCTGATCCACGACAGACCTCATGGCGAGTCCGGACAACCTATTTAGTTCGGCTCATTCAGCTAGCTGATCAGTCAATGGAATCGGACGCTCTGGAACGTTGAATTGCAACCAGAACAGCTTGTCCACTTCACGATCTGTTTGACCTTGGAAGTATTTGGCCGCATCGGCAGGGCTCGCCACCAAGTCCATATATGTGTCTGCCGAACTCCACAGCCGATCCAGAGTGGCATACCGTGGATCTCCGAACTTTCTTCGCAGCATGAAGGGCTTCCCAGCCGCAATATCCCTAGCTTCACGCAGCTCCTCCTCCTTCGCTCTCATAGCAGAGCGGGTGTCTTTGTTCGCCATTGTGACCTTTTCAAGGTCCACTGCCTTCAATCGGTTCTCTTTTTCAAGGAACTGGCAACGGTCGGTAGTGTCTTTTAATTCTACGGCCATCTTGGCCATATTCTCTTTGCTCTCGCAATGCGCGGCCTTCTCGGCTTTTAACTCCTCAGCCGCCTTCAAAGCAGCCGCATTACTAATCCTTGCTTGTTCTTTGGCTCGGGCAAGTTCTGCCCGCAAGGTTTCCATGGTGGCAGCTCCATCTGCAGTCACAACATATTAAAGATACTGGCATCATGCTGCTCTTACTATGTGGCATTCACCAGAAAATAACACTTACCTTGTGCCTCGTCAAGCCTCTTGTTAACAAGCTCGATGTCGGCATCCGCCGCATCCAGTTGCCGCTTCAGTTCGGCAAATTCATGAGTCCGGCTAGCCACCGGAGCTCCCACTACCTGCATATTAAAGCGGTACGGTTATTGCCTGGGACTACGATCCTCTATTTGCCGCCGTTCTCGGCGACAACCAGAGTCTCAGGGGCTACTATCTACACAGGGCACACCTAAAAATGTGCGGTACCATCACAAATGTACATCATTTTACGTACCTCAAAGCCCGTCAGTAGACTCATAAAGGCATCATGCAACCCGCTTTCGGCAGATGAGATCCTTTCCATCACCGTACCCATCAATGTACGGTGTTCTTATGAGATGGTCGCTCGCTCCAACAGCTCTCTCAGTACGTCCGACCGCATACCAGACGGTGTCGGACTCTTCTGTTTGCTCTCTTCAAGAGCCGGACGCTGGGGACTTCGGGTGACTATAGGATTATCTTCTGGCCTCACCGGATCCGGAGAGGCCCTCCGGGACGACACTTCAAGGTCGCTCGCTTCTTGAGCAGAGGAGTCCGGGGGAGGCATTTCGCTCTCCATCATCTCCGGAAGAAGATCCCCCGAAGATGAGCTCTGCTGAGAAGGGCTAACATCTGAACTACAATAAATACTTCGGTTATTTTCCTCAGAGGCAAGGTAGTATATCTCCACTATTAAAGTACTTTCTGAATAATTACAGCTCGTTGGAGGGCTGATCCCCGCGCGAACTTTGTGCGGCAAGAGCACCCTCCAAGGCAGGACCCTCTAGCGGAGATTTCTTCTCCCGCTTGCAAACCTTGGTTTCCGGATCTTCAGAGGTAGTCCTCTTCCTTCCCCGGGGTGAGAGAATGTCCGATTCCTCCCCTCGATTATCCTCACTCATGGAGGCGCTCATTCCCTCGGTCAGAATGGGTAGCGATGGAGGTCCGCTTTCACCCTCAGTATTCCCCTCTTCGTCTTCCTTTGAGGGCTCTGGGCAAGGTGCTTGCTCGAGCATCTTTTCCAGTACCGAATTTTCCAAACCCTCAGGAAGGGGGGCCGAACACCGAATCATCTTCGCCTTTGTTATTCAGTCCTGGTCAAAGAGAGATTTCTCAGAATAACGTCGTGGTAAACAAAAGACGGTGTGTTTGGCTGAAGGATTACTTACTTGGTCGGCGATACGGTCGCTGCTCAGGCCCACGTCCTTGGTGGTATCCGGACACTCTATTTGGGGTCCGAAGAATGATTTGTACATCTCCTTGTGCGTCAGGCCGAGGAAATTCTGAATAGTACGCGGCCCTTCTGGGTTGAACTCCCACATGCGGAGGGGCCGACGTTTGCAAGGCTGGACTCGACGAATCAGCATGACTTGCGCCACCATAATCAAACTGAAATCTCCTTCGAAGATATTTTGGATGCGGCTTTGCAGTATAGGCACGTCCTTGGCAGGACCCCAGCTCAGCCCTCTGCTAATACATGAGATCAGTTGTGGTGGAGGGCCTGAGCGGAAAGCAGGGGCAGCCACCCACTTGGCACTTCTGGGAGCTGTGATGTAAAACCACTCCTGTTGCCATAATCCGGACACCTCTGGAAAGGAACCTTTGGGCCACGAAGCTCCTACTATCTTGCTTATTAATGCGCCTCCGCATGCTGCACACTGCCCCTCGACCATCTTCGGCTTCACGTCAAAGGTCTTGAGCCATAGGCCGAAGTGAGGGGTAATGCGGAGGAAGGCCTCACACACGACAATGAATGTCGAGGTGTGGAGAAAGGAGTCTGGGGCTAGATCATGGAAATCTAGCCCATAATAAAACATCAACCCCGTAACGAAGGGATCCAGAGTGAGGCCTAGTCCTCGGAGGAAGTGGGAGATGAACACAACGTCTTCGTTGGGTTCAGGAGTAGGGACGACCTGCCCTTGGGCAGGCAGCCGATGTGAAACCTTGATGGTCAGGTATCTGGCCTCCCTCAACTTCTTGATGTCTTCTTCCGTAACGGAGGAGGGCATCCATCGGCCTTGAAGGCTAGATCCGGACATGATTGAAGATCCGGAGCACCTGACCTGGGCTTTGGGTGTTAGAACTCGAGGCGGGGGAAGGATTCGATTGAGCACGGGAGGAAAAAAAGTAAAAGCCTTGTCCCTTTATAAAGAGGGTGAATATCAAGCGTCCTCTCCGTAGCCGTTTGGGACTTGCCTATAATCTAGGAGTCCTAGACACGGTTGGGTTACCCACGCCCGTATTGATGAGAATCCCGTGATAAGGGGACACGATCTTTGCTTTGACAAGACGTGTCGAAAAATTGCCTCGCGTTATGTGCGGGGCTAGTTAAAGGAAATGGTTCGAATAATCATCGGACCATGGCACAATGTCGTGCTGCCAAAACAAGTCAGCAAATTAGATTTGTGGAAATATTATTCTCTCTATGGTGGTATGTGGAACTTATTTTGCAGGGTCGTACACTATCCTTATGTTCAAATTCTTCCGTGGTATATTCGGAGGAGGAAGCCGCCTTGCAATGTCGAAGACAATACTGCGCGCCGTACTCATCGTCATTGAAGCCTGGTTCAGGGGCTACTATGGGAGTCCTGGATTAGGGGGTCTCCAGACAGCTGGACTATCTCCATTGGCCGGACTGTTAGACTATGAAGATACAAGATTGAAGACTTCGCCTCGTGTCCGGATGGGACTCTACTTGGCGTGGAAGGCAAGCTAGGCAATACGGATATGGATATCTCCTCCTTTGTAACCGACCTTGTGTAACCCTAACCCTCTCCGGTGTCTATATAAACCGGAGGGTTTTAGTCCGTAGGACAACATCAACTACAACATACAATCATACCATAGGCTAGCTTCTAGGGTTTAGCCTCTCTGATCTCGTGGTAGATCTACTCTTGTACTACCCATATCATCAATATTAATCAAGCAGGACGTAGGGTTTTATCTCCATCAAGAGGGCCAGAACCTAGGTAAAACATTGTGTCCCCTGTCTCCTACCATCCGCCTTAGACGCACAGTTCGGGACCCCTACCCGAGATCCGCCGGTTTTTACACCGACACCGAGCTTTGCCAAACGTTCATAATGTCTACATCTGCTCCTGCAATAGGTCCGTCACCTAGCAGTGCATCAAGGACATAATTCTTCTGTGCAGCAATGAGGATAATCCTCAGATCATGGACCTAGTCTGCATCATTGCTACTATCATCTTTCAACATAGTTTTTCTCTAGGAACATATCAAAAATAAACGGGGAGCTACATCACGAAATATGGATCTACAACATAG
This sequence comes from Triticum dicoccoides, assembly GCF_002162155.2. Lineage (NCBI taxonomy): Eukaryota > Viridiplantae > Streptophyta > Magnoliopsida > Poales > Poaceae > Triticum > Triticum dicoccoides. Next base: position 542,829,657 of record NC_041384.1, on the reverse strand, counting down.
TTATGCAAATACTATCAGGACTAAGTTCATGATAAATTAAAGTTAAATTAATCAAATTACTTAAGAACTCCCACTTAGATAGACATCTCTCTAATCATCTAAGTGATCACGTGATCCATATCAACCAAACCATGTCCGAACATCACGTGAGATGGAGTAGTTTTCAATGGTGAACATCACTATGTTGATCATATCTACTATATGATTCACGCTCGACCTTTCGGTCTCCAGTGTTCCGAGGCCATATCTGCATATGCTAGGCTCATCAAGTTTAACCTGAGTATTCCGCGTGTGCAAAACTGGCTTGCAACCATTGTATGTGAACGTAGATCTTATCACACCCGATCATCATGTGGTGTCTCGGCACGATGAACTTTCGCAACGGTGCATACTCAGGGAGAACACTTATACCTTGAAATTTAGTGAGAGATCATCTTATAATGCTATCGCCGAACTAAGCAAAATAAGATGCATGAAGGACAAACATCACATGCAATCAAAATATGTGACATGATATGGCCATGATCATCTTGCGCCTTTGATCTCCATCTCCAAAGTACCGTCATGATCTCTATCGTCACCGGTATGACACCATGATCTCCATCATCTTGATCTCTATCAACGTGTCATCACATGGTCGTCTCACCAACTATTGCTCTTGCAACTATTGTTATCGCATAGCGATAAAGTAAAGCAATTATTTGGCGCTTGCATCTTATGAAATAAAGAGACAACCATAAGGCTTCTGCCAGTTGCCGATAACTTCAACAAAAACATGATCATATCATACAACAACAACACATCTTGACCATATCACATCACAACAAGCCCTGCAAAAACAAGTTAGACATCCTCTACATTGTTGTTGCAAGTTTTTACGTAGCTGCTACGGGCTGAGCAAGAACCGTTCTTACCTACGCATAAAAAAGCACAACGTAGTATAGTGATTGCTTTTTGATCTTCAGAAAGAACCCTATTCATTGAATCCGATTCAACTAAAGTTAGAGAAACTGACACCCACTAGCCACCTGTGTGCGAAGCACGTCGGTAGAACCAGTCTCGCGTAAGCGTACGTGTTATGTCGGTCTGGGCCGCTTCATCCAACAATACCGCTGAATTAAGAATCAACTAGTGACGGCAAGCAATGTGTATATACCCACGCCCACAACTCATTTGTGTTCTACTCATGCATATAACATCTACGCATAGACCTGGCTCTGATGCCACTGTTGGGGAACGGATTGCTACCTCTTGAGCACTTGCGTTGGTTTTCCCTTGAAGAGGAAAGGGTGATGCAACAAAGTAGCGTAAGTATTTCCCTCAGTTTTTAAGAACCAAGGTATCAATCTAGTAGGTGGCCACGCACGAGTCCCTCGCACCTACACAAACAAATAAATCCTCGCAACCAACGCGATAAGGGGTTGTCAATCCCTACACGGTCACTTATGAGAGTGAGATCTGATAGATATGATAAGATAATAGTTTTGGTATTTTTATGATAAAGATGCAAAGTAAAATAAAATGCAAAGGAAATAACTAAGTATTTGGAAGATTAATATGATGGAAGATAGACCCGGGGGGCATAGGTTTCACTAGTGGCTTCTCTCGAGAGCATAAGTATTTATGGTGGGTGAACAAATTACAGTTGAGCAATTGACAGAATTGAGCATAGTTATGAGAATATCTAGGTATGATCATGTATATAGGCATCATGTCCGAGACAAGTAGACCGACTCCTGCCTGCATCTACTACTATTTCTCCACACATCGACCGCTATCCAGCATGCATCTAGAGTATTAAGTTCAGAAGAACAGAGTAACGCTTTAAGCAAGATGACATGATGTAGAGGGATAAACTCATGCAATATGATGTAAACCCCATCTCGTTATCCTTGATGCCAACAATACAATACGTGCCTTGCTACCCCTACTGTCACTAGGAAAGGACACCGCAAGTTTGAACCCAAAGCTAAGCACTTCTCCCATTGCAAGAAAGATCAATCTAGTAGGCCAAACCAAACTGATAATTCGAAGAGACTTGCAAAGATAACCAATCATACATAAAAGAATTCAGAGAAGATTCAAATATTGTTCATAGATAAACTTGATCATAAACCCACAATTCATTGGTCTCAACAAACACACCACAAAAGAAGATTACATCGAATAGATCTCCACAAGAGAGGGGGAGAACTTTGTATTGAGATCCAAAAAGAGAGAAGAAGCCATCTAGCTAATAACTATGGGCCCGTAGGTCTGAGGTAAACTACTCACACTTCATCGGAGAGGCTATGGTGTTGATGTAGAAGCCCTCCGTGATTGATGCCCCCTCCGACAGAGCTCCGGAACAAGCCCAAGATGGGATCTCGTGGATACAAAAAGTTACGGTGGTGGAATTAGGGTTTTGGCTCCGTATCTGGCAGTTTGGGGGTACGTAGGTATATATAGGAGGAAAGACTACGTCGGTGGAGCAACAGGGGGCCCACGAGGGTGGAGGGCGCGCCCAGGGGGTAGGTGTGCCCCCTACCTCGTGGCCTCCTGGTTGATGTCTTGATGTAGGATCCAAGTCCTATGGATCATGTTCGTTTCGAAAATCACGTTCCCAAAGGTTTCATTCCGTTTGGACTCCGTTTGATATTCTTTTTCTGCGAAACCCTGAAATAGGCAAAAAACAACAATTCTGGGTTGGGCCTCCGGTTAATAGGTTAGTCCCAAAAATAATATAAAAGTGTATAATAAAGCCCAATAATGTCCAAAACAGAATATAATATAGCATGGAACAATCAAAAATTATAGATACGTTGGAGACGTATCACGCAGTAATTTCAAGAAAATTCATACGCACACGCAAGATCATGGTGATGCATAGCAATGAGAGGGGAGAGTGTTGTCTACGTACCCTCGTAGACCGTAAGCGGAAGCGTTATGACTACGCGGTTGATGTAGTCGTACGTCTTCACGATCGACGGATCCTAGCACCGAAGGTACGTCACCTCCGCAATCTGCACACGTTCGACTCGGTGATGTCCCACGAACTCATGATCCAGTAGAGCTTAAGGGAGAGCTTCATCAGCACGATGGCGTGATGACGGTGATGATGATGCTACCGGAACAGGGCTTCGCCTAAGCACTGTACAATAGGTGGATTATGGTGGAGGAGGGCACCACACACGCCTGGAAACAATCAACTTGTGTGTTCTAGGGTGCCCCCTGCCCCCGTATATAAAGGAGCAAAGGGGGAGGCCAGCCGGCCTTGGGGCGCGCCAAGGAGAGGGGAAGTCCTCCTCCTAGTAGGAGTAGGACTCCCCTTTTCCTATTCCAACTAGGAAGGGGCAAGGGGGAAGGAAGGAGAGGGAGAGAGGGAGGAAAGAGGGGGCGTCCCCCCCCCCCCGGCCCTCCTTGTCCAATTCGGACTCCCAGGGGGGCGCGGCCAGCCCTAGGCCCTCTCCTCTCTCTCCCACAAGGCCCATGTTAGCCCATTAGTTCCCCCGGGGGTTCCAATAACCTCCCGACACTCCGATAAATATCGAATGACCCCCGGAACTCATCCAGCGTCCCGAATATAGTCGTCCAATATATCAATCTTTATGTCTCGACCATTTTGAGACTCCTCATCATGTCCGTGATCACATCCGGGACTCTGAACTATCTTCGGTACATCAAAACACATAAACTCATAATACTGATCGTCACCGAACGTTAAGCGTGTGGACCCTACAGGTTCGAGAACTATGTAGACATGACCGAGACTCACTTCCGGTCAATAACCAATAGCGGAACCTGGATGCTCATATTGGTTCCTACATATTCTACGAAGATCTTTATCGGTCAAACCGCATATCAACATACGTTGTTCCCTTTGTCATCGGTATGTTACTTGCCCGAGATTCGATCATCGGTATCTCAATACCTAGTTCAATCTCATTACCGGCAAGTCTCTTTACTCATTCTATAATGCATCATCCCGCTACTAACTCATTAGTCACAATGCTTGCAAGGCTTATAGTGATGTGCATTACTCAGAGGGCCCAGAGATACCTCTCCGATACTCGGAGTGACAAATCCTAATCTCGATCTATGCCAACTCAACAAACACCATTGGAGACACATGTAGAGCACCTTTATAATCACCCAGTTACGTTGTGACGTTTGGTAGCACACAAAGTGTTCCTCCGGTATTCGGGAGTTGCATGATGTCATAGTCATAGGAACATGTATAAGTTATGGAGAAAGCAATAGCAACAAACTAAATGATCATTGTGCTAAGCTAACGGATGGGTCAAGCCAATCACATCATTCTCTAATGATGTGATCCCGTTAATCAAATGACAACTTATGTCTATGGTTAGGAAACATAACCATCATTGATTCAACGAGCTAGTCAAGTAGAGGCAAACTATTGACACTCTGTTTGTCTATGTATTCACACATGTACTAAGTTTTCGGTTAATACAATTCTAGCATGAATAATAAACATTTATCATGATATAAGGAAATAAATAATAACTTTATTATTGCCTCTAGGGCATATTTCCTTCACTGCCAACCTCCGCATATATCTGCATCACACACCACGTCCTGCCGAGTAGCCGAAACCGAGGATTTGGTAGCTGGCGGTGGCGTCTGTGTGGCCAGCTCATCATCATCGTCGTCATCTTCTTCGTCGTCAGTAAGGGAGCTCCACGAAACAGGTCGCTCCAAGTCAAGACCCGTCACAGTATGGACAGGAGCTGAGGACGGCGCCGCTTCCACAGGAGCGGTGGACAGCGCTTCAGCAGCAGGAGTTGTGGGCGGCGCTTTAGCAGCAGCAGCCGGGGGTGACGGTGGGCCTTCCACATGAGTCAAGAAGGACATACCAGCACCGGCAAGAGTCGGGAACGGCGTGCCCACATCAGCAGTCGAGGTTGACGGCGTGTCGCTGACAGAAGCAGCGTCAGCAGAGGCCAGGGACAGGAGACACCCAAGCGGCAGCGGAGGCGAGGACCCGGCCTAGGGAAGCCGCGAGCTATGCACCGAGGGAGAGTAATTTCATCAAAGACAGATCTCTTGATCTATTTGGGGCAATGTATTCCCAGCACGATTGGGCAAAAGGACAGTCACAAAAAAGGTGGAGTATGGTTTCTTCGGTCTGGTCATTGCATAGTGCACAGTTAGATTGTAGGAAGAAATCCTTCCTTTTTAGGAAGCTTCTTATACTGATCGACTCTGTCATAGAGGAGTAGATAAAAGAAGATCTTGTGGTTCTGCTAGCAGCTTTCCACAATCCTTGAACCAAAGAATTTCCTTGAGTTGGCCCCATGAGTTGCTTGTACATTTGTTTAACTAAAAACGTTAAAGAAGGAACTTGCATGACTAAAAGCCAGTCATGCTACCCTTTATTTCCGTGACGATCGCTCCATGTGCTCCGCCGTGCCTTGTGAGATATCTTTGATCACACCCTGCCAATCTGAAGCCACACATACTTTGGTAATACCAAGATCATCTGCAAGGGCCCGAGCCTCCCGGCACGCGTAAACAGTTTGCAAAACGATCTTATGTTATGTGACAGAGGGAGTACTTCTTTGCTCAGTGGCCGGTTTATCTGATTGCAGCCTCATCGAAATTCGATGATCGAATTGCCCCAGTGCTAGGTATTGTACTAACCTCGTCATCAATCCCCTCCCATCAAATTGTATGCTGCACTCGGATAAAAGAGGTTTTGGAGCGAGCGAAGCCTTTTTCATGCATAAACCAAGTTTTAATTAATTGGACTCAAATGGTTCTCACCTTAATCTATGTTCGATACGACGCCCTAACATCAATCCGACCTTAGCTCAGTTGGTAGAGCGGAGGACTGTAGTATATGCAGATCAATCCTTAGGTCACTGGTTCGAATCCGGTAGGTCGGAAATCCTATTTCTGTTGTTGATTTTTTTATTTATATATATTCTTCACCAATTCTTGCAGCTAAAAAGGGAGCGCGTTTATCTCTGGTTCGAATCCGGTAGGTCGGAAATCCTATTTCTGTTGTTGATTTTTTTATTTATATATATTCTTCACCAATTCTTGCAGCTAAAAAGGGAGCGCGTTTATCTCCTTATGTTTTACAGGTGAGTTACGATTAGCCAAAAGCCAACTGATTCCGCAGCAATTCTTCACCAATACTGAAGCATAATTTATCTGTATTCATCTGAATCAAAAGTGGAACATCATGCTAGAAAATCAATTCCACAAATCCAACGCATTCAGAGTTTCAGACCGCAGTCGCGAACTGCGATGCAAAGCTGAAATAAGTTACATTGGCGCATTTGGAGTTGATACTAGTAGTAGCTAGCTGCCGCCCCATAATCATCGAGTAGTCCACACGGCCGTTAAAACAGGAGAGGGCGCAGCAGATCAGCACGGCAGCGGCTGCTCTTCCGCCATGCCTTTGAAGACGAGGAACCGGAGCGACTCGAGCTTGAAGTATATGAAGCTCCCCTTGCTGTGCGTGAAGTAGCAGCCGAAGCTGCAGCCCACCACGCACTGCCACCCCGGGCCGTGGATCGTGTCGAACTCCTGCAGCGCAGCCGTCCGAATCAGATCCAATCATTCGGCAGCGCTTGCACTGTCCTAGCTTGTTACCTGCAGATTCAGGAGGTGTAGATTTGGGCGGCGGGATTGGGATGGTTGCTCACCTTCTTGATGTGCGCCGCGATGCTCCGGCAGTCGAGGACGTCGAAGCGGTCGAGCGCCCTGGACGCCGCCGAGGTGGCCTGCAGCTGCATCTTGGCCGGCATGTCGGTGTCCTCCACCGTCGCCTTCCCTTCCAGCATCCTGCCCGCTCCTTCCCTTCTCTGCTAGATAGAAGCTCTGCTCGCACACGCCGCACTGTATGATTGGCTCAGCCGCTCAGGAGTCAGGACTAATCTGAGCAGTAGTGGAGATGATGGCACCGCTTTGCCCCTTTTGTAGGCGGACGCCCGGATAGCTACGGATTTCACGCTCGCGCGTCCACGTCAACGTGACGTGCTAACGAGAGCTCGAGAGAAAAAACAACTTGACGTGCTAACGACCACCTCGACCCAGCGGCGAGTTCCCTTCCCGGATAGATAGAACACTTGAGGCACGGCCGCTCCGGCCTCCCGCTGGTTTTGAAAATGGAGATGCTGTTGTTGCCTGCTGAGTTCTTTCTTTTCTCCTTTTGATTGAATTTAAAATGGTTGGCGTTCTGGCTGAGCTTGATCGATACTTTTGTTGGAGGATATATCCACCACCAGATCAGAGGGGTTAATTAGCACTCCACGTAAACGGGAGGCTGAAAAGTCTCCGACCTGATCGGATCTCCGAGTGTATGTATATAAAGAGTATAAGTACGGTCACTAGCTGCGTTTTTACTACTTTCATTAGTATTAAGATATGTGTGGGTTACAGTGAACTTTGTCCAAATCCATCCACGTGGTCCAGTCATATATGTATTCTTGGATCGGAACAAGCAGAAACGGATGGGATAAGCGAAAGCGAGCAGCTCCATGTGAAAGGGGAGAGCTCTTGCTAGTTTGATCCGGAGATAATATATCTTTTCTGGAGCTGTGGCCCAGTTGGAATAGTTTATGCTAATCGGATGCGGCAGGTCTCCTGCGGTCCACCCGTGGTGTACCAACAGTACATGAGCCAAAAAATTTATACTATAAAAAAAAAACAGTACATGAGCCAAAGAGTAGAACTATCTAATATTCAGAGCCAGTTCTTTTCGCACAGGATTACGTAAAATGCCATTGAGTTCTTTTCTGAGACTGTGGATTGAGTTGTGCACTTAAATGTCTATATTGCGCTTAGATAGAAATTGTTTGAAAATTATTAACACTTTGTTGTTTTGAACCGCTTCTGGTCGAATATGAGCATGAAAGTGATTTACGAATATCATCAAGTGTTACATATTACAAATAGAATGGTTTTAAAGTTTCATTCGCTAAAAAAGGGTTGAACTACAAAGATAGACAGTACCAAAGATTGTAGCAGAAAAAGTGCAGTACCAAAAATTATACCATTGACAATACCACCATCTATCCAACAACACCAACCATTGACAGTAGTGAAAAATGTGCAAATCATCATACACAATCAGCATGTTCATCTAACAAATTTATCGACGGTAAGGTAGTGTGCATGGTTCTTCCAATTTTGACGAAAGAATCCAAGCACTAAACAAAGTTACTATGAAGTCTTTGAGATAGTCCGTCCTCCCATGGTTAGACACAATGCCAATGAAGTTGAGTGGAAAGAAGATCAATACCCCAAGACAAAGTTTGTTCCTCAACAAGAGAAGTATGATACTTCTTTCAAGGGGACACAAGCTCAAGATGATCTTCCACCACAAGACTACAAGCAAAAAGGCAAGGACAAGCTTCAAGAGGAAATTGATGCATTTGAAGAAGCTCCTAAGACCTTAGTCAAGTGGATTCCCAAGACTACTTCAAGTTCCACTTCATCAAGTACGACTACAACTCCAAGGATTCCCATCAAGATGGTGTGGATCCAAAAGAAGAACTAGAGAGTTCTTGAGGGTGACTCCGCCAACATACTTCACTCTTATCATTTTGGCAAGAACAGGTGCAATCAACTTCCACATCTTGCACTAGTTCAAGGAGTCACAAACCCTCTTGTTGGTAAGACAAGGGACAAGGTAACCTAAAAGTTTTCATGGACATCATCTTGTGTGTGCATCACTCTATGTCTATGGATATCCTTGTTTGTTCCTTGTGGGACTAACCCATGCAGGTACTAAAAGTGCAATTCACTCAAATGGATAGCTCCAAGTGATCTACATCAACATTGAGCATGCACATCTTCAACATCTACATGAAGTCATCATCGACAAAACCCGAGGTTAGTTCATCCCTCTAAGGGGGGATATCACATCTAGGGGGAGCTTTACTCTAAGACTTGAGCTAAAGCAACTCTAAAGATGTGAACACAACAATACTTTATGTAAAAGTGGTAACCCACTTGAGCTTAAACGATGAGTATGACCTATGATCAAGTGTTCTCACTTGACTCCTAAGTCAATATACTCATATATAGATGACCTTGTCATCGCAAATTGCTTGATAGATGCTAGAATTGGTTGTGCATGCCTTGTCACATATTTCATTTGCCATCTTATTGTGTGAGCATGCTGGTTGCATATTTTACTCATTCGAGGACATCCACTTGTTGTTTTGATTGTTTGGTTTTATTTCTTTTTGCCAAGTGGATGGACAAGAATGCCTAAGAACCTCCTCTAGCTATCTATGCTTTTCTCGTCTCAAACTCTATTCATGCTACATCACAAAATTTGATCAAGTCAGATTCGAACCACTCTGTGTGAGGAGCGCTCGGAGTCCCCGATTCGTCATAGACTTAAACTTCCAAAACCTCTTTATGATTCTCGGTCTGACCGATACCCTACTTTCGGTCCTACCGAGATCATTAAGTTGATCTAGGTTTTCGATCTCGGTGCAACCGATTTGAACCATTCGGTCACACCGAGTTGCAACAACTGTATACAGTTTTGCATCTCGGTGCCAACGAGTTGTTCCACTCGGTCACACCGACAGGGTCGGGCTATATATAGTCACGGGCAAAAATTTGGAAATTTCTCCGAACCCCTTCGCCCGCGCGATAGCCTGCTCTACCAACGTGGTCTCCGGATCGTCTCCTCGCCGCCAGCCGCCTCCAGTCGCTGGTCTCCGTCGCCATCAACGGGAATTCTACCCCGCTGTTGCCGCCGTAGCGAGTCTCCGCCGAACTAGGGTATGGACTCGATCTTTGTGCTATTCTCCAATCCGATTCTTAGCACATTGTGATCATCATGATTCTTGCCACGATTGAAACACTCCTATCCAGTCAATGCGCTCGTAGATTAGGTTTGATTCGAAAATTTTAGGGTTAGGTTTCCGCCGAAACCATCTCGGACCCACCGAGTTGAAAAACTCGGTCCCACCGATTTGGCTTATGCCATTGCACAAGTGAGACTCGGTCTGACCGAGAATTACTTATCGGTGTGACCGATTTTGGAACACTGTGAAACCCTAGCAGTCTCGGTGCCACCGAACTGTGACTCGGTCTGACCGAGTCCACTAGTTTAGGTGCCAAAACTGCTTCGGTATCACCGAGTTTAGAAATTGGTAGATCCGAGATGCTTTCAGTGGGAAACTAAAACTAAGTTTTTGAATTATTCTTTTGCAAAAATCTCTGCATTTTGTGATGCTCATCCACTCTATCTCATCTATAACCTGTTCACAGGGTCAGCAGTCAGAGTTTGCATCATGTCAGACCAAAGTGATAGCCAGAACTTGTCAGAGCAGCAAGTGCAGATGAGTGAGGGCACTAGTCCCTCAAGTTCCTCAGATGATGGCAGCAGGAGCACCCCTAGCAATCTTCCTAAAGCTGCCACAAGACAGAGAAAGAAGAGAACCTCAGACTCAGAAGATGAGGATTATGTGGCAGAAGAGGAAGCAACTTCCAAGAGAGTTGAGCCAGCACAGGGCACAAAGCCAGGGTTAAAGATCAAAAGGCCAGCAGGCAGGCAGCCTATGTCAAAGGCCAGAGCTTCAACTGAGAAGCCCACTCCCATTGAGCCAGTTGCTGCTGAAGGCAAGAAGAGGAAAGAAAGGGTGAAGAAAACTGTAGCCAGAGTGCTTGGCAAGGCTTCCATCATGGAAGATGAGGAGGAAGAAGAAGAGGTAGCTGCACCAACACCTAAGGCACCCAAGCTGATGGGTGATGCCATAAGATCAGGGGCAGCTGCTTCCAAGGCCAAGCCAGCTCCAAAGCCAAAACCAAAGAGGAATACAAGAAGCATCCCAACTGCTGAGAAGAACAAGGCCCCAGTGCCTGACACTGCAGAAGATGATGAAGAGCAAGTTCTCAGAAAACTCAAGCCCAAGATCCCAGACCACAACGATGCTCATCCTGTGGCTGAGGATATGAAGCTCAGGAGAGACTCAAGGCTGAGGAAGTGGAGAGAAGCAGATCCGTATGCTTCAAGGAGGAGGACTGCTGTTGACTACAGGTTCCACACTAAGGAATAGCAGGACTTCTATCAGACAGTCTTATTGGACAAGAAGCCAATTGTATGTGATATGAGATGGGTTGATTGGCAATACATCAAGGACAACAAAGAGTACTACCCTGGAGTGCAGGACAGCTTCAAGGCATGTGGAGTAGAGGACTTTGTTGGGCAGAAGCTCACAAAGTGGAACGAGGACCTTATCATGCAGTTCTACTCCACAGCACATTTTTATCCAGATGGTAGGATAATTTGGATGTCAGAAGGTACGAGGTACCAGTCTACAGTTGCTGAATGGGCTCAGCTGGTCAATGCCCCAGAGGAGCATGAGGATGACTTGGACATTTATGCCAAGAAGAAGATGGACCACAACTCAATGACAAACATGTACAAGGAGATTCCAAATGAAGCACTTGATACGTTCAAGTTTGGCTCAGTACACTATCTTCTGTCAGGGTTGCCAACCATCAACTGGATTCTTAGGCACACCCTATTGCCCAAGTCTGGAGATCACAAGATGATCAGGGGCCACGCGATCAACTTGCTTCATATCTTTGACGTGCCACAGAAATTCAAAGTCATGAGCCTTATGATTGAAACAATCAAGAGGACAGCAGCAGAGCAGAAGAGGAGCTGTGGATATGCCCCACAGATTCAGGAGCTCATCAACTCTAAGATGGGCACGGGCATATACTTATTGGACAAGGAACACCTGCCCATCCGTCCAGATTTTGAAGATAATCAAGTTGTTATGACTGAGAATGAACCATCGTCTGCACAAGCACAAGCCAAGAAGGAGAAGGCAAGGAAGGAGAAAGCTGCCAAGATGCCTACTCAAGAGGAGGCATCTGAATATTTCCTGAAAACCAAACAAGAGCAGCTTGGTTACTTGATTGCATCCACCCTGCGGATTGAGCAAGGACTAGCCACCCTAACTCAGAACCAGGCAAGCTTAGAGAGGATCATGGAACAAAAGTTCTATGACTTGGATGTCAAAGTCACAGAGATTCAGACTGCAGTGGAGCAGCTCCAGGATGACATGCAGGAGAGGAGAGGCAAGACTACAACTGATGCCTTTGCCAGAGTGCCACGAGGTCCGAGGTCGTTTGTAGTGCCAGTTGCTGACCCCAGAGCCACCACGTCTGCACTAGCTACAGCCTCAGTTCCACCAGCTCCAGCGTCCACTTCAGCCTCGACTCCGACCACGTCTACAGAAGGCTTCGTCCTTGGAGTGCTCCGGACTCCACCACCACCTGAAGCTCAAGCCTGAGTGTCGACTTAGCACTATGCATTTTCTAGGAACTTTTTGGTAACTTGTTGCCAAAGGGGGAGAAAATGTATAGATCATAGGCTTCGAGAGAGAGTGTTGCTTTTATTCTCTCTTGTTTTATTTGGTGGTTTTTCGAACTTTGTTTGCTTTTGTGTGAGATACTATGTCATTGCTCATGAGACATTGATGATCATGTGTTTGATCATAAGCTACACTTAATGTTTGCTTAATATTATCATCTTATCTATCCTATGTGATCATTCACTATTCTTGGTGATGAGTGCATGTATTTCATTCTTATCATTTTAAGCGCTCCACCAAGATGTATGTGACATGGAAGAGTAACCCATGACTCTAACTCTTTGTGCATTTGCAGTCCAAAGCAAATTTTAAATATGCACAAATTTAGGGGGAGCTCTTACTTGTCACATACTTCTCAAAGCGACAATATATTTCATGCTTATTATCATTTGTCGAAGCTTTGATCTATATGTTGTCATCAATTACCAAAAATGGGGAGATTGAAAGTGCAACTATCCCTAGGTGGTTTTGGTAATTCATAACAACATATAGCTCATTGAGCTAATGCTATTTCAAGATGACTATTTCAGGAAAGCTCAATGATTGGCATGGCATGGATGTGAAAGTGGAACCCTCAAAATGCTAAGGACAAAGGATTGGCTCAAGCTCAAAACCTCAAGACTCTTCATTTTATATTTTAGTGATCCAAGATCACATTGAGTCTTTAGGAAAAGCCAATACTATCAAGGAGGGATGAGGTGTTGCTTAATGAGCCTCTTGCTTCATGTGCTTAGTGATATGCTCCAAAACCCTCAACTACTTTCCCATATCCACATATGACCTAAACCCTAAGCCAAACTCGGTCCTACCGATTCTTTCTATCCGGCGCCACCGAGTTTCACTTGTCATAAGCCACTGCCAAACCCTAGCAATTCGGTTCTACCGATAGGGATCTCGGTCTCACCGAGATGGGATTGCAAACTCTCTGTTTCCCTTTCGTAACTTTTTGGTCTCACCGAAAGAGCGAATCGGTCCCACCGAGATTGCAATGTAAACTCTTTGTTTCCCTTTTGTAACTTTTCGGTCTCACCGAAAGAGCAAATCGGTCCCACCGAGTTTGCCTGACCAACTCTCTGGTTAGCTTATTACCAAACTCGGTCTCACCAAGTTTGTGTAATCGGTCTCACCGAGATTACGTTATACCCAAACCCTAACCATATCGGTCCTACCGAGTTGCATGTCAGTCCCACCGAAAATCTCTAACGGTCACTAGGTTTACCTTTTCGGTCCGACCGAGTTTGTTGATTCGGTCCCACCGAGATTGGAAAATTGTGTGTAACAGTTGGATTTTGTGTGGAGGCTATATATACCCCTCCACCTCCTCTTCATTCGTGGAGAGAGCCATCAGAAGACATACACAATTCCAACTCATATGTTCTGAGAGAGAACCACCTACTCATGTGTTGAGACCAAGGTATTCCATTCCTACCATATGAATCTTGATCTCTAGCCTTCCCAAGTTGCTTTCCACTCAAATCTTCTTTCCACAAAATCCAAATCCTATGAGAGAGAGTTGAGTGTTGGGGAGACTATCATTTGAAGCACAAGAGCAAGGAGTTCATCATCAACACACCATTTGTTACTTCTTGGAGAGTGGTGTCTCCTAGATTGGCTAGGTGTCACTTGGGAGCCTCCGACAAGATTGTGGAGTTGAACCAAGGAGTTTGTAAGGGCAAGGAGATCGCCTACTTCGTGAAGATCTACCGCTAGTGAGGCAAGTCCTTCGTGGGCGATGGCCATGGTGGGATAGACAAGGTTGCTTCTTCGTGGACCCTTCGGGGTGGTTGCTTCTTCGTGGACCCTTCGTGGGTGGAGCCCTCCGTGGACTCGCGCAACCATTACCCTTCGTGGGTGGTGCCCTCCGTGGACTCGCGCAACTGTTACCCTTCGTGGGTTGAAGTCTCCATCAACGTGGATGTAGGATAGCACCACCTATCCGAACCACGGGAAAAACATCCGTGTCTCCAATTGCGTTTGAATTCTCCAAACCCTTCCCTTTACATTCTTGCAAGTTGCATGCTTTACTTTCCGCTGCCAATATACTCTTTGCATGCTTGCTTGAATTGTGTGATGATTGCTTGACTTGTCCTACAATAGCTAAAATCTGCCAAGAACTAAAATTGGGAAAAGGTTAAGTTTTTTATTTGGTCAAGTAGTCTAATCACCCCCCCTCTAGACATACTTTCGATCCTACAAGTGGTATCAGAGCTTTGGTCTCCATTTGCTTTGATCTCCATAGCTTTTGGTGGTCATAGCCTTGGTTTCACAACCTAGGAGAGTATGGCGTCTAGCGAGGGAAATTATCACCGTAGAGGTCCTTACTTTGATGGTACTAATTTTGCTAGTTGGAAGCATAAAATGAAAATGCATATTCTTGGACATAACCCCGCCGTTTGGGCTATTGTGTGTGTTGGTTTGCAAGGTGACTTCTTTGATGGGAAAGAACCAAACCGTGAAGCTACCGCGGATGAGTTGAAGATGTTGCAATACAATGCTCAAGCTTGTGATATTCTCTTCAACGGATTGTGCCCCGAAGAATTCAACAAAATCAGCCGTCTTGAGAATGCAAAGGAAATTTGGGACACTTTGATTGATATGCATGAAGGTACCGACTCCGTCAAGGAATCCAAGTTGGATGTGCTTCAAAGTCAACTTGACAAGTTCAAAATGAAGGATGGTGAAGGTGTCGCTGAAATGTACTCTAGGCTTGCTCTCATCACAAATGAGATTGCCGGCTTAGGAAGCGAAGAGATGACCGATAGATTCATCATCAAGAAGATTCTAAGAGCCTTGGATGGAAAATATGATACCGTGTGCACATTGATCCAAATGATGCCCAATTACAAAGATCTCAAGCCAACGGAGGTGATTGGAAGAATTGTTGCTCATGAGATGTCACTTAAGGATAAAGAGGAACTTCACAACAAATCAAGTGGTGCCTACAAAGCCTCATGTGAATCCCCTACATCATCAAGTGAGAAACAAAACTTCAATGAAGAATTGAGCTTAATGGTGAAGAACTTCAACAAGTTCTACAAGAGTAGAAGCAAAGATAGAAGCTTCAAGTCAAGGTCCTACAATGACAAAAGATCTTCTAGTCGAGAGCGAAACTGCTACAGTTGTGGAAGACCCGGACACTATTCCAATGAGTGTACGGCTCCCTACAAGAGAAGAGAAGATTCTCCAAAAAGAAGAAGCAAAGAATCACCACCAAGAGAGAGAAGGAGTAGAGATGATCGTTATGAACGAAGATACTCACGGAGAAGCAAGGATTCGGAAAGGAAGGAAAAATCATCAAGGAGCTACACAAAAGAAGACATCAAGCTCATGTTGGTGAATGGGTATCCGGCTCCGACTCCGACAGGCACTCCGAGAGAAGTTATCACTCCGACTCCGAAGATACTCAAGATGAAGGTGTTGCCGGTCTAGCACTTGTGTCAACCAACTCCTACGACATATTTGACTCACCAAATGAAGGAATTGGAAGATGCTTCATGGCCAAAGGTCCTAAGGTAACACACCCCGAGTATGTTGATTTCAATAGTGATGAAGATGACTTGTTAGGTGATGATTTGCTTGTTGACAACTCTAGTGATGAATACTATGATGAAACGTCAATTAATCATGCTAATCAAGATAAAACGAATGACAATGATAAGGAGAAGATTGAGGCTCTAACTAAAGAACTAAACACTCTTAAGTTAGCTCATGAAACTATCTTCGAAGATCATCGAGAACTTTTAAGAGCTCATGAGAAATTACGCTTTGAAAAGCTCAATCTTGAGCAAGAGCATGAGTTCTTAAAAGCAATCAATGATGATCTCCGCAAGAAAAGTTCTTCTTACATTGCCAAGCGTTTACTCATATCCACTTACATGCCTCAAGTCAAGTCTAGTAACAAGAACAAGAAAGATTCTTCCTCTAGCAGTAACAATGATCACGCTAAATTCAATATTGTTGATTCTAGTAGTTCTCTTGATTCCACTAATGATTCTCTTAGCCAAGTTACACTTGAGCAAGAAAATAGCTTATTCAAGGGAATTATAGAGAAAGGAGTACACAAAAGCCTTGCCGGGAGTAAGCAATTCGAGGAAATTGTGCGCAAGCAAGGAATGCACCGGAAGAATCAAGGTGTTGGTTTTGAACGAAAATTCAATGCCAATGGAGTTGAGTGGGAAGAAGATCAATACCCCAAGACAAAGTTTGTTCCTCAACAAGAGAAGTATGATACTTCTTTCAAGGGGACACAAGCTCAAGATGATCTTCCACCACAAGACTACAAGCAAAAAGGCAAGGACAAGCTTCAAGAGGAAATTGATGCATTTGAAGAAGCTCCTAAGACCTTAGTCAAGTGGATTCCCAAGACTACTTCAAGTTCCACTTCATCAAGTACGACTACAACTCCAAGGATTCCCATCAAGATGGTGTGGATCCAAAAGAAGAAGAACTAGAGAGTTCTTGAGGGTGACTCCGCCAACATACTTCACTCTTATCATTTTGGCAAGAACAAGTGCAATCAACTTCCACATCTTGCACTAGTTCAAGGAGTCACAAACCCTCTTGTTGGTAAGACAAGGGACAAGGTAACCTAAAAGTTTTCATGGACATCATCTTGTGTGTGCATCACTCTATGTTTATGGATATCCTTGTTTGTTCCTTGTGGGACTAACCCATGTAGGTATTGAAAGTGCAATTCACTCAAATGGATAGCTCCAAGTGATCTACATCAACATTGAGCATCCACATCTTCAACATCTATATGAAGTCATCATTGACAAAACCCGAGGTTAGTTCATCCCTCTAAGGGGGGATATCACATCTAGGGGGAGCTTTACTCTAAGACTTGAGCTAAAGCAACTCTAAAGATGTGAACACAACAATGCTTTATGTAAAAGTGGTAACCCCACTTGAGCTTAAACGATGAGTATGACCTATGATCAAGTGTTCTCACTTGACTCCTAAGTCAATATACTCATATATAGATGACCTTGTCATCGCAAATTGCTTGATAGATGCTAGAATTGGTTGTGCATGCCTTGTCACATATTTCATTTGCCATCTTATTGTGTGAGCATGTTGGTTGCATATTTTACTCATTCAAGGACATCCACTTGTTGTTTTGATTGTTTGGTTTTATTTCCTTTTGCCAAGTGGATGGACAAGAATGCCTAAGAACCTCCTCTAGCTATCTATGCTTTTCTCGTCTCAAATTCTATTCATGCTACATCACAAAATTTGATCAAGTCAGATTCGAACCACTCTGTGTGAGGAGCGCTCGGAGTCCCCGATTCGTCATAGACTTAAACTTCCAAAACCTCTTTATGATTCTCGGTCTAACCGATACCCTACTTTCGGTCCTACCGAGATCATTAAGTTGATCTAGGTTTTCGATCTCGGTGCAACCGATTTGAACCATTCGGTCACACCGAGTTGCAACAACTGTATACAGTTTTGCATCTCGGTGCCACCGAGTTGTTCCACTCGGTCACAAAGACAGGGTGGGGCTATATATAGTCACGGGCAAAAATTTGGAAATTTCTCCGAACCCCTTCGCCCGCGCGATAGCCTGCTCTACCAACGTGGTCTCCGGATCGTCTCCTCGCTGCCAGCCACCTCCAGTCGCTGGTCTCCGTCGCCGTCAACGGGAATTCTACCCCGCCGTTGCCGCCGTAGCGAGTCTCCGCCGAACTAGGGTATGGACTCGATCTTTGTGCTATCCTCCAATCCGATTCTTAGCACATTGTGATCATCATGATTCTTGCCACGATTGAAACACTCCTATCCAGTCAATGCGCTTGTAGATTAGGTTTGATTCGAAAATTTTAGGGTTAGGTTTCCGCTGAAACCATCTCGGACCCACCGAGTTGAAAAACTCGGTCCCACCGATTTGGCTTATGCCATTGCACAAGTGAGACTCGGTCTGACCGAGAATTACTTATCGGTGTGACCGATTTTGGAACTCTGTGAAACCCTAGCAGTCTCGGTGCCACCGAACTATGACTCGGTCTGACCGAGTCCACTAGGAAAAGCCAATACTATCAAGGAGGGATGAGGTGTTGCTTAATGAGCCTCTTGCTTCATGTGCTTAGTGATATGCTCCAAAACCCTCAACTACTTTCCCATATCCACATATGACCTAAACCCTAAGCCAAACTCGGTCCTACCGATTCTTTCTATCCGGCGCCACCGAGTTTCACTTGTCATAAGCCACTACCAAACCCTAGCAATTCGGTTCTACCGATAGGGATCTCGGTCTCACCGAGATGGGATTGCAAACTCTCTATTTCCCTTTCGTAACTTTTCGGTCTCACCGAAAGAGCGAATCGGTCCCACCGAAATTGCAATGTCAACTCTTTGTTTCCCTTTTGTAACTTTTCGGTCTCACCGAAAGAGCAAATCGGTCCCACCGAGTTTGCCTGACCAACTCTCTGGTTAGCTTATTACCAAACTCGGTCTCACCGAGTTTGTGTAATCGGTCTCACCGAGATTACGTTATGCCCAAACCCTAACCATATCGGTCCTACCGAGTTGCATGTCAGTCCCACCGAAAATCTCTAACGGTCACTAGGTTTACCTTTTCGGTCCGACCGAGTTTGTTGATTCGGTCCCACCGAGATTGGAAAACTGTGTGTAACGGTTGGATTTTGTGTGGAGGCTATATATACCCCTCCACCTCCTCTTCATTCGTGGAGAGAGCCATCAGAACACATACACAATTCCAACTCATATGTTCTGAGAGAGAACCACCTACTCATGTGTTGAGACCAAGATATTCCATTCCTATCATATGAATCTTGATCTCTAGCCTTCCCCAAGTTGCTTTCCACTCAAATCTTCTTTCCACAAAATCCAAATCCTATGAGAGAGAGTTGAGTGTTGGGGAGACTATCATTTGAAGCACAAGAGCAAGGAGTTCATCATCAACACACCATTTGTTACTTCTTGGAGAGTGGTGTCTCCTAGATTGGCTAGGTGTCACTTGGGAGCCTCCGACAAGATTGTGGAGTTGAACCAAGGAGTTTGTAAGGGCAAGGAGATCCCCTACTTCGTGAAGATCTACCGCTAGTGAGGCAAGTCCTTCGTGGGCGATGGCCATGGTGGGATAGACAAGGTTGCTTCTTTGTGGACCCTTCGTGGGTGGAGCCCTCCGTGGACTCGCGCAACCATTACCCTTCGTGGGTGGAGCCCTCCGTGGACTCACGCAACCGTTACCCTTCGTGGGTTGAAGTCTCCATCAACGTGGATGTAGGATAGCACCACCTATCTGAACCACGGGAAAAACATCCGTGTCTCCAATTGCTTTTGAATTCTCCAAACCCTTCCCTTTACATTCTTGCAAGTTGCATGCTTTACTTTCCGCTGCCAATATACTCTTTGCATGCTTGCTTGAATTGTGTGATGATTGCTTGACTTGTCCTACAATAGCTAAAATCTGCTAAGAACTAAAATTGGGAAAAGGTTAAGTTTTTTATTTGGTCAAGTAGTCTAATCACCCCCCCTCTAGACATACTTTCGATCCTACAACTACAATCGAGTGTTGTCAAAGCCGGAGGAGCAGGAGGAGAAGTCGCCGGTGTCCGTGTTTCGTCTGATGTAGGAGATGGAATGGTACAACCTGGCGCTCCTCGAGGAGCACCGGCTGACGAAGGACCATCTCTTAACATAGAGGGCGTTCAAAGATGTCATTGCGGTCATGGTCGTGGTGAACCATGCATCGTTGACGAGCAGCATGCAGTGCTCAGTTTTGTGCACAGCGCCCGCACCATCCACCGCAAGCGCTGCATCTCTGCGTCTGCTAATTGTGAGTTGTGTTGGGACTTTCCTCGAAGATGAAGGGTGAAGCAGTATTGTAGCTGATAAGTATTTCCCGCAGCGAGAACCAAGGTTATCGAACCAATAGGAAAATCACACCATGTCTAGTGAACAAGACCTCTACACACGAGCAAATACTTGCACCCAACGCGGGCAAGAGGGTTGTCAATCCCCTTGAACTCATTACTTGCAAGGATCAAATCTGGTAGTGATTGATATATAAATTACAAAACAAAATAAAATTAAATAAATTGCGTCAAGGTATTTTTGGTTTTTGTAATATGATAAAAGTAGACCCGGGCGCCATAGTTTTCACTAGAGGCTTCTTTCTTGAAACATAGCATACGGTGGGTGAACAAACTACTGTTGGGAAATTGATTTAAAAGCACATAGTTATGACGTTATTCATGAGAATGATCATGTATATAGGCATTACATCCGTGAGTAGTAGACCAAAATGATTCTGCATTTACTACTATTACTCCACCAATCGACCGCTATATGGCATACATCTATGGTATTAAGTTCATAACAAAGAGAGTAATGCATGAAGCAAGATGACATAATGTAGACAAAATAAACTGAAGCAATATGAATGTACCCCGTCATTTTAACCTTAATGGCAACAATACAAATATGTGCCTCGCTACCCCTTTTGCATCAGGTGAGGACACCGCAAGATTGAAGCCATTATAAAACACGTCTCACACTGAAGATAAATCAATCTAGTTGACCAAACCAAACGGATAGATCGGAGAGAAATACAAAGCTATAACAATCATGCATAATAAAGTACAACAAAGACTCAATTACTTTCAATGAATAATCTGATCATAAACCCACAATTCATCGGATCCCAACAAACACACCGCAAAAAATTACATCGGATAGAACTCCA
This sequence comes from Triticum dicoccoides, assembly GCF_002162155.2. NCBI lineage: Eukaryota > Viridiplantae > Streptophyta > Magnoliopsida > Poales > Poaceae > Triticum > Triticum dicoccoides. Next base: position 542,808,585 of record NC_041384.1, on the reverse strand, counting down.
TGAAGATCATGGAGAACTTTGTATTGAAGATCAAAGAGAAAGAAGAACCATCTAGCTATTAGCTATGGACCCATAGGTATGTGGTAAACTACCCACACATAATTGGAGGGCAGCAAGGATGACGCAGAATCCCTCCATGATTGATTCCCCCTCTGACAAAGTACCGAAAAAGGCCTCCAGGTGGGATTGCGGAAGAACAGAAGCTTGTGGCGGCGGAAAAATTATTTCAGGTGGCTCCATTGGTTTCAGGCTTTATGGGAATTTATTGATTTTGAATTAGGTCAAACGGAGCTCTGTGGATCCCACAAGCTCAGGGGGCGTGCCTGCTGGGCTTGTGGTGCTCCCGTAGCCCCCTGGTCTCCTCCCGAGGATCTGTAACGACCCGACCTCAAATGGACAAGCCTCTGTGTATCTGTGCCATCTCTAGATTAGTATGCTGGCACATAGAGTACATCAATGTATATATCAAAGTGCAATTACATGTATAAATAATGTAAAACTTATATATACCTCATAAGTCTTAGCAGAAACAATCAAATGGGTGTAGAGTCCCATCAACGCCATTAGCAGGTTGAGTGTAGACCATAACCCTATAACGAAACTCACTCGTCGTAGAAAATCCTACAACATGGTACGTTGTAGCCGTGTAGGTCAGTACATTGAATGTACCGGCAAGATAACAAATAAGAGAAACAGATGATAAAACTATACTATATGCAATATGGCTTTGTGGCTCCGTGTCTGAGTTTTTGCATAAAAGCTGGTTTTATTACATCAAAAAAATATCAGGTGTCTTTACTACAGAGTTCTCTACTATGACATGGTTTCGCCAACCGATGCCTCATAGCCCAAAATAGTCATATGTTACCCACAATTAATTATCAGTCCGGGGTTGAGAGTTTAGAGATAGATCTAAGTCCAGAGGCTCAAATTGTCCGTAGTCGGGGACACGGATAATTGATTAGATTGTTAACTCTGTTGAGTGTTGTGCACTTTACCCACAAGATTCGATCCCTCTTTTTACGTTCTCGCACTTTAGGGTGTTTGAGAACAAGACGACCGAAATATGGTCTTCCGAAGAGTTCATCTGACCACTATCCAGTGCTCATCCAATCCTACCATAGTTCTACATCTGCTAGCACTGTCCCAGCCAGAGTCACAACTAAGGTCAACCAAGCCAGAGCACATAATGACTTACGGTGCACAGGTAAGCTTCTGGGCATGAAGTATTCTTCCGTCTTTTTGAGTCTGGGTGGAGCTTTCCGCGTGATTAACTGGCTCTTATACAGCAACACCTAGGCTAACCACTGGGTACTCCAGGGTGCTGTTCATCCATTCCACCCAGTAGTGTGTATTGAAAATCTTGTCTCGAGTCTTGAAGTCTTCAGGCCTTGAAGATGCAGTCCTTGAAGATACCATCATGAAGTTGTCGAAATTGACATAGAGTCCTCTATCTCACACCACTCCTGAGCACTCATACCAAACCCCATCTACTATAGTGTAGCATTAAAAACTACATAACGTCTCAGGCTTGATAATAATGAGATGGGTTCCTACCTCATGCATTCTACTCAACTACAAGAAGTCAATATCACTACTAGAGGGATTATGAATGGTGACACTAAATGCAATAAAACATAGGTATGAATAACATGGTCAAAGCGAACTTGACTGCTAAGTTGATGAAGATATTAACGCTCTTGGAAACTTGATAAAACTATTCATCACTCCGAGAAAATCTATATAATCAAACATAGTATCCACATAAGCAATCAATACTATCAATCAAAATAACACTTAATCACATAAAAGTAATAGAGAAAACAATAATGAAATCAAATAAATCCAAAAATAAAAAACCAAAGAAAACTTTAAAGAAAAAACCAGGGAAAACCAACACACACAATATCAACCAATAACTCTCATAACAACACTACATTATTATAAATAACTTTTCTACCACAAAGAAAATAAAACTCTAATAAAACAACATAAAGTAATTTACTAAATTATTAACTAGCAAAAAGAAATAATTTTAAAACTATTATAACTATCTAGTTAACATTAAACAATTATAACAATCATGAATACATTCAAACAATACTAAACAATACTAAGTAATTCCCCAAAACTAAATTATTGCTATTTGACACAAGCAAAAACTAACTACAATAAAATGGCAAAAATAATTACTTTTAAATCAAATAAAACTATTTCTATAAACTATCACTATGAGCTAAGCAAACCAATACAAAAATAGTAGATAAATACTAATAATTAATATAAAAAATTATCTACTGTAGTCTAACAGAGGCATATAGCAACATGTAAAAAGCTACAAAAATCAGCTAAAAATAATTAAAAGCAATAATTTAATGACTAAAACAACTATATAAGCAAAACAGTGTTGTTATGCTAAAACCCTAATTTGAATTAACCTAAAAATAAAATACTAAATACTACTTGATAGGCAAAGGTCCTAGTGACCAGGAGCAAAAAGAATCAACATAAAATATGCTTTTAAACTCAAGATATTCACAATTCAAGGTTTGAAGCAAATTCATACAAATTCATATTTAAAATACTCAAATTTTCAAGGCACAAACAGAAACTTCATAAAATTTTGAAACTACAGAAAAACGAATCACTAAATTTGGATAAGTATACTAATAAATATGAATTTTTTAAGATTGCTACTTTTCTGGAAAAAAATACGAGATTTCTTGGATCTCACCAGAGTAGTCGCCGAAGTTGGGGAAGAAGATCGGATCCGAGGTTGCGGGGGTTTCTGGAGGAGGGAGAGCACGGGACGGTGGAGATGAGATCACATCAACCTCAGGGGAGGACGAGGAAGGACCAACCGAGCCTCGGGCGACGGTGGAGAAGCCGCCGGAGTCTATGAACTCCGACGAGCAATTATGCGGGATAGGGAGGGGCATAAGCTCCCATAGGAGAGGGCTTTGGGCGAGGGCAAATAGGGCAACATGAGGGAGGTATTTATGGGACGAGGGGGTGTCCAGGTGCATGCATCCATGGCGAGCAAAAACGACAAGTTCGGATCTCCGGCGAGAAAATCCGAGGCATTAATGGCCTTCTTAATGAGGAGAGGAGGTGCAAGGGAAGGAGGGGATTCCGTTCAGAGCAATTTGGGGGCAAGGGGAAGGAAGGAAGGGGTAGGGCACGAGGAGGAGGGGTGGGGTGTGTGCACTGTTTTTTTGAGACAACCTCACGAAGCTTTTTATTAAGCCATCACATTGTTTACAGGGACAGAGGAAAGATCTCCGGGGTGGCCCAGCCACACATGGCGTCCAACCCCGAGAGATAAAGCATGCTTCGCTAAGTTTTGAGTTTCATAATTTGAGCTCCTAAATTCATGGCTAACCTTACAAATATCAAAATCGAAGGAGTGGTTTGTTATTTCATGCACAATAGCTCCATAGGAGGACGCATTCTCCTTCTTCAGAGACTCCACCACCTGTTTACAGTCTGATGCAACATGAATACGCCATTGGTAGAGGTCCTCCGCTAGTGCTAAGCCTTCCCTGATCGCAATTGCTTCTAGCGTCTCCGGATCCGCAATATGCCTCAATACCAGTACTGAGGCTCCCAAAAATAATCCCTCTGAACTCCTGCAAATCGCCCCAACAATACAAAAAAAATACACTTCCGTGATGATACGTGTTTATCACAGTAGGTCGCATTTTTTGTCATGCATGTACATCCATGACAAATTTATGACAGAATCAAGATAGTCATACCTGTGCTGTCGTAGAAGTGTTCCATGGTATTACCAAAATTATCATCATGGAAGTGTCCACTTCCATGACGATAAATCGTGCGTCACAGAAGTGCTTTCGTCAAGGGTGACCGACACGTGGCATCCACCGTAACGGAACATCGTTAAGCTATCGGGTCGGGTTTTGGATCCGATAACCCGTTAACATACCCGGCCAATGGGAAATTTCCATGTGTAAAATTCTTATTGGCCGGACGAAACACGTGCCATCTTGTCAGTGGGTCAGATAGGCGCCTATGATATGTCGACACGTGCCACGGCCCACCACTGGCCCATTTAGCTTACAAAGCCGACCCGTTTGACTCGGTCAAAAGTTAACAGGCTGGCCCATGAAAAGCATGTTAACGGTCTCTTCGCAAATAGCCCATTTTACGGCCCGTTAACTCACGGCCCGTTAGGCCCTAAAGGAAATCGGCCCAACAACGTCATGTGGGCCGTCGAATATAACACCAGCCCATTTCACTTTCGGCCCATGTATGGCCCACGACGTCTTTCGGCCCATATGAGGCCTTCGTATCTTTCGGCACTTTACAGGCCCATGGTGACTCTAGCCCATAATGAAGAGTAATTTTCTTTATACCCGTTAACGGCCCGTGATTTACATGGGCCGTTTCCAGCTTGTGTTAGCTTTCGGCCTATTGAAGGCCCATACATTCTTGGGCTCCTTTTCGGCCCTCGATTACTTCTGGCCTGTTACTGGCATGTTCCCCTAATGGGCCAAATTCGGCCCATGGCAAGAGTCGGCCCATTACTGGCATGTTACCCTAATGGGCCAAATTCGGCCCATGGCAAGAGTCGGCCCATTTCTGGCATGTTAACCCGTTGCGCCGTTTCCAGCCCGTCCTATATTCTGGCCCATTAATGACCCGTTATGCCTGTGACAGAATTAAGCCTTTGCTGTCCTACGGCCTGTTAATGGCCTGTTACCGTGCTAGGCCGATACCAATTACGCCCAATTACGGCCCATGTAGACCCATTTATCCGATGGCCCAAGGCCCACCGATTACAGGTCCATTTATCGACGGCCCGTAGGAGACCCATGGATCCTACGGCCCGTATATGGCCCATGGTAGTTGCGGCCACTAGCAAACCAGGGAAAAAGAAGACTAGGAAATAAATAAGGCCGAAACTGACGCTAGGCTATTAAGGCGATTGCACAGATTACATCCACTCGACATCAAAGATCGCCACCAGTGCAAATATAGGGAACACCCTACACTATACAAAAATGGCTTGCTGTTTTCTTCAGCCGGTGGCTGCATGTTAAGAATAAATTTTGTATCGCACCACAACAAATTACAACTATATAACAAAAGGAAGGTTGGCATAAAACTTAATAGTCTAGCAGATAAATGCACCACCAGAAGTTCAGAAGCTCAGTTCATTTGACCTGACTATTACGTTTTCATGCTGTATTGTTCGATGGAGCACCATAACCCTCGCCTTCATTTCCCCTAGGCTCCTGAACAACATAGCAAATGTCTGATAGTCTGGTTTCAAAACCATGCATATCTTGACAACATTGAGCAATGTTTCTCCTTGTTTTACAAAGGGTCTCTGTATGGAGCCGATAGGCCGCGTCCGCCGCGGGCGGGTCTTGCCGGCTGCAGATTACTGTAGCCGTGCTTCTAATGATGCGGGCTCGGTCATGGGGTCGTGGCAACAGCCCCGCCGTCTGGCGGGCGATCACTATTGCCACTCCCTGTCGCGTCTGGTTAATGGCGCGTGGGGCCCGTGGAAGGGGCTGGCCGACTCCTGGGGGCCAACTCCCAACTGGGCCGTCTGATGGCGCTCTCGCCGTCTTTAGTACGCCTGCCGACTAGTGGGACCCGTCGTCCCTGGGTCGTACCGGCAGACCGTCGTGGGCGCAGGACTCCGCCCACTGGGGCTGACGTCAGGGCCGACATGGCAACAGTGTTGCGCCGGGCGGAGATCTCCGCGGGTGCGGCGTACTGTGGCCACGCCTGCCCTTGGAAAAGGGAGGGAGTGGACCTTACTGTGGCCACTCCCCGTCCCGTCCCTCTTTATGAGGGCATGGGGGTTGTTGGCGTCGCGGGCTGACTCCCCATGGTTGGCTTCTCTGGAAGTCGCCAGTTAGGAGTCGGCTCATCCTAAAGACGTCCCCGGGACTCGGCCGCGAGTGGGCAGTCGGCCGCCTCGCCGCCGACTCTCAGAAGGTGGCTCCTTGTCCTGGGGTCTTGAGGGGCGCAGCCTGCCCTGATGTCTTGAAAGGTTCTGGGCCTGGGTTAGCCTACCCGTGGCCCATTACTCCGGCAGTAGTCCCCGAAGCTGGTGAGGCACCAAGGGTGATATGTCGAGGAGCCTCAACAATTTCTTCTTTTCGGTGGTTGGATCTGGGCCCCGCTCGCCGTCTTCTGTCAAGCCGACTAGTTGGAGTCGGACTTGTTTAAGACCGACTTGCCCCTGAAAAAGTTTGAACGTCGCGGCGGAGTCCAAGCGGCGTGCCTGACAAGCCTCCAGGTTGCCGCCCGTTGGGGACCCGTCGCGAGGCGCCACGTGGCTGGGCCAGTCTGCCCACCCATGCGCGCGACGGGACAGGCCTACAAGTGGGGCCCGCCACTACCGCGCCTCGGCATGTGAAGGGATCCGTTGTAGCCATGCGGACGGTTGGGGTTCCCGCGCGGTTACCGCACGCAGTAACTTTGTGCGGTAAATCGTGGGGGTCATGGGGCCCTGGGCGCAGTTAATCCCACGATTGCCCCATTGGCTTCTCAGCCCACGAGCCTATAAGTAGGCGGGGGGAGGGGGGTGGCGAAGCACGCACGCCCATTGTCGGTGTCAAAACCGGCGGATCTCGGGTAGGGGGTCCGAACTGTGCGTCTAGGCCAGATGGTAACAGGAGGCAAGGAACATGATGTTTTACCTAGGTTCGGGCCCTCTTGATGGAGGTAAAACCCTACGTCCTGCTTGATTAATATTGATGATATGGGTAGTACAAGAGTAGATCTACCACGAGATCGAGGAGACTAAACCCTAGAAGCTAGCCTATGGTATGATTGTTGTATGATGAAGTTGTCCTACGGACTAAAGCCCTCCGGTTTATATAGACACCGGAGAGGGTTAGGGTTACACAAAGTCGGTTACAATAGTAGGAGATCTAAATATCCGCATCGCCAAGATTGCCTTCCACGCCAAGGAAAGTCCCATCCGGACACGGGACGAAGTCTTCAATCTTGTATCTTCATAGTCCTGGAGTCCGGCTGAAGGTATAGTCCGGCTACCCGGACACCCCCTAATCCAGGACTCCCTCAGTAGCCCCCGAACCAGGCTTCAATGACGACGAGTCCGGTGCGCGGATTGTTTTCGGCATTGCAAGGCGGGTTCTTCTCCAAATTCCGTGTACCTGCTAAATAGTGTCCGATTTTCGTAATGTAGCGCACCTTGGCTTCCACGCCCAATAATGGCCGTCTTCCACGTGTCAAACGAATGCGAAAAGTTGGGGTGTTTTACATTCACACCCCTAGCCGCATAAACGAGCCGCCTATTTAATGGGATGGGGATTCAGATCCAAACCACACCTTCTCCTCTCCGCGAGTAATCTTCAGAGCGCCTCCAGCAAAGGTCCATTCCAACATGGCCAGCCGTCGCAGCTCCTCCTCTCGCCCTTCCAGTCCTAAACTTGGAGACTGGGAGAGGTGCTCCATCCTGCACAGCGAGCTAGTGTCGCTTCAGGCCAAGGGATTTCTCCCTGAGGCCTATATGGTCCCGGTCCAAGCCGGACTCGCCACCTATAATGGCGGAGAGCAAGCGGAGAGCACCCCCAATCCCTCCAAAGGAGAGCGGGTGTGCCTCGTCCCTTATCTAACAAGAGGACTTGGATTTCCAATTCATCCATTTCTCCGTGGGCTTCTGGAGTTCTACGGCCTCCAGTTGCACAATCTCACGCCCGGCTCTATATTGCATATCGCGGGCTTCGTCGCCCTTTGCGAGCTCTTCTTGGGTGTTGAGGCTCATTTCGCGCTGTGGAAGAGGTTATTCTGCGTGGTGCCCCGCTCTCAAAAGGGGTCTATATATCAAGTGGGCGGAGCCGAAGTGTGGCGTATCGCCGGGACCGGATATCTATCCGGAACCCCAAAGAAGGCGTCCGAGGACTGGCCTTCGGAATGGTTTTATATAGATGATGTCCCGCTGCCGGATCCTATCCGGGTCGGTCTCCCTGAATTCAACAGTGCTCCCTTAAAGAAACGCCTAAGCTGGCGTCCGCGGAGCTTTCAGAAATAAGGCGACAGGGACGTCCTTCACCTGATGGGCCGGATAAGACTATTGGCTCATTCTGGACTAACCATGATTGGAGTCATGGCCGCATGCATTATGCGGGGGGTGCAGCCGCTTCAATATAGAGGCCACCCCATGTGGGATTTTAATGGGGAGGATGACGCCACCCGTTATGGTCGTAAGGGGCCAGCCTCAGCTGCCGCTCTAGTAAAGATCTTATCCTCTTTGTACAAGGGAGAAGAGGAGGAATTCCTCCACGTCAACCCGTAGGGCGGATTTACTATGTACAACCCTCCGAGTTGGGTAAGTGGACAATTGTGCTTGCCCATCCGTTTTATATTCCCATGATTAAATATGTAGTCTAACGACTTCAACGCAGGAACTACGTCAGGAAGTAAAGGATATAAACAACCGTCCCCCATAGCCCGAGGATCCAGAACGGTCCCTCAATCCGGACTCCGAAGAGGATTCGGACATATCGGTGGAGCTGATCGACGGGGTGTTTCATCAGCTAAGCAAGGACAATACCTTGGTGGCCATTACGACTGATTACCCAGGGTTAATTCCAGCCTCCCAGGTAACAGAGAGCGGAGTCTCATTCCCTTGAGAAGGAATCCATTCTCACGCATTTCAATTTTCCTGACAACGACCGTGTTTTGCAGGGGAGGTTTCTGAGGTGGGAGGCCGAACCTGCGGCGGCTAGCCAACAAGGGGCCGCAGGGCCCCGTGGGGTAAAAAGGAATGTAGTCCGGACTGAGACACCGGCGCAAAGGTATAGCGCACCCTCTTTTTCCCTGATGTTATTCCTTCAGGGCATATTAACGTTCGTGCTATCTTCAGGACGAAGAGACCTCGTCGGACTACATCCGGAGAGGTTGCCAATCGCGCCTCCACCAGCCAGGCTCCAACGCCTGGCCCGGAAGCAGAAACGAACACAAGGCGCGCACTGGACGCTCCTCCGACAGAGGATGCGGACAGGCTGTCTGCCACCAATTCCGAGGTGGAGAGTGCCATGAACCACAGGCGTCGCCGGACAGTTCTTCGCGACGCTTGTTTCTCCCAAGAGGCATTAGATGCCTTCAATTCGGGAGATGCGTACCTCCGTGCCGCTCAAAATGGTTTAGCCAGAGCCACGGAGCAATATGTAAAAGACATACGGGTAATAAATTTTTTGGTAATATATATATATATACCAGTAGCCCCCGAGACTTGAAATAGTTAGAGTAACTGATTTAAGGATCATTTGTTATGTAGGTTCTCATAGAGAAGAATACAGTACTGTCCCAGGAGCTGGAAGAGTGCAAAGCCCAACTGGAGGCCACACTAGCCGCGGCAGGGGAGCCCAAAGAGACCCCCTCTAGTAAGATACACTTCGAAAGATTAGTATCTTGCGAAGTGCGGCATGGGTGTAAATCTGGCAAATCATATTGCAGATGGCACCGGACTGGATCCGGAGAGGCAACAACTCTTGCGCCGGCTAAAGGCCGGTGAGAGTATGCTGACAAGGGTGAGGCGGGAGAAGAATGATCTTCAGGATGCCAACACCAAGCTAGACATTGAACTTAAAGATGTTTGTGGTTAGCTGCCGGACTCCACTAAGGAGAATCAGTGGCTTCGACGTGGCATATTTAGTAAGTGCTTAAGCGAATCTTTGAAAGAAAAGAGTTCGGCGAGGAAGTCGACTAACAGAGTAATGTCTGTATGTATGCTAACGGGTCGTCCTGCAGAGGAGATGCCCGGTTCTACGGGTGACCTTCTTCCCGAGCTCTCGCAACTGCACGAGCGAGTTCGGCAGGCGATGCGAGGCGTTGCCCAAGCCTTATGGCCTTCCCACTCCATGCCTGAGGGCCTTGGAGAGCTTTCAGAGAAGCTTCAGGGAGCTCGGCAGCGCTTCCGGTTGTGGAAGATATTGGCCTGTCGACAAGGCGCTAGGGAGGCCTAGGCCATGGTGAAGACGCGGTACACGAAGTCTGACCCAAACCACATGGCTGAGGTCGGACCTGTGGGGCCTGACGGGAAGGAGATCCCTGTAAGCTTAGTGTACGGCCAAGTAGAATTGGCCGCCAAGTATTCCCAGCAGGACTGTAAGTTAGACAGCCTGTTAGATGGTATTGAAGAGGAATATAATCAGTCAGAGTGACTATGTAATTTTTAATTGACATGTGTAATGCCTTCTAGCCGGATTGTAGATCGTTTGTCGTTGCCGACCTTTTCGCTTCAACCTCAGGACCTGACGGTCCGGAGTGTGTCTGAATACCCTACCGGTTATGTAAGAACCAGGGTATGCATGGAGACCAGGCGTAGGGGTCATTAGTGCTTTATCAGACAAGTGCCCAACTAGTTATGTTATATTACATGGTTAGTAAAAACATCTTCCAGAGAGAATAGTTCCGTTAGGGGTTCCTTTCTCTGGGAGGCATGCCCTAAAGTGCATGTCCGGACTGCAAACGCAGGAAAATCATCTGGGGGCATATATATAAATAAGTAAAAAAGGTCATCTTTTAGTTCACCGACCGAATATTCCCTTAAGAACGCTAGCTTTCGGCTTCATCCAGTCTGAGGTACACATTCGGCTGATCCGACAGTAACAATCGCAGAGGTGCTCCCTTTACCACCTAGCCGAACAATCGGGAACGTAGGGGTAAGCACAGGAGCCAGGCAACCCAGCTTGGCCAAAACTTGAGTCATATCGATGCATATAATGGTGAAGAAAAGGTACATGTGGAAGTTTGACACATGTGGTGGGCATGAAGCCCATATAAATAAGCTTCTGTTAAAGAAGCCCCCAGGTTTATTGAGCGCGAGTAGCACGTCACTTGAGGAGCCTTTAAGGGCTATAAAAGAAAAGGGTGGAAGGAGAGAAATGTAAGACAGAAAATGTAAAAAAATGGACAGAGGAAGGAGACAAACACAGAGTCCGGCGCTAGGCATAGAATCTTCGGAGACGGGCTGCCTTCCATGGGTTCGGCTCGAGTCGGTTATCCAACGCATCTTGCCGGCGGTATGCTCCACCAGTCAGGACTTGGTCAATTATGAAGGGACCTTCCCACTTGGGCTTCAGCTTGTCCTTTTTCTTGTCCGGCAGGCATAGAACTAATTTGCCAATGTTGTAGTTTTTGGCCCGCACGTCTCTACTTTGATATCTTCGAGCCTGCTGTTGATAGAATGCGGAACGGGCTTTTGCCACGTCGCGATCCTCCTCTAAGGCGTCCAAACTGTCCTACCGATCGAGCTCGGCTTCCCTTCCTTCGTACATGCGCACTCGAGGTGAGTCATGAATTATGTCGCAGGGCAAGACTGCCTCTGTGCCGTACACCATAAAAATGGTGTGTATCCGGTGGTGCGATTCGGCGTGGTCCGCAGCCCCCAGAGTACGGAGTCGAGCTCCTCTACCCAGTGCCTGTTAGATTCCTTGAGGGGCCGTACTAATTTGGGTTTGATGCCGCTCATGATGAGACCATTTGCACGTTCGACCTGACCGTTAGTTTGTGGGTGATAGACGGAAGCATAATCGAGCTTGATGCCCATGTTTTTGCACCAGAGTTTTACCTCATCGGCCGTAAAGTTCGTGCCGTTATCGGTGATGATGCTGTGGGGGACGCCATAACGGAGTACGACCCCGGATATAAAGTATATCACAGGTCCAGATTCGGCCGCCTTAACAGGCTTGGCTTCTATCCATTTGGTGAACTTATCCACCATGACCAGTAAGTATTTTTTCTTGTGGGTTCCGCCTTTAAGGGGTCCCATCATGTCAAGCCCCCAGACCGCGAAAGGCCAAGTGATGGGGATAGTTTGGAGGGCGGTGGGTGGCATATGGCTTTGGTTTGCAAAAAGCTGGCAACCGGCGCATTGTTGGACCAAGTCCTGAGCGTCCGCCCGGGCCGTCGGCCAATAAAAGCTTGTACGGAAAGCCTTGCTTACAAGGGACCAGGCTGCGGGGTGATGGCCACCGAGTCCGGCATGAATTTCAGCCAGCAGGTTCCACCCTTCCTCTTCGGAGATGCACCTTTGAAGGACTCCGGTAGTGCTTTTCTTATACAGTTCTCCCTCATGGACTTTATAGGCTTTAGATCACCGCACTATACAGCGTGCCTTGTTTTGGTCCTCTGGGAGTTCCTGCCTAGTAAGGTAGGATAGGAATGGTTCTGTCCACGGGGCGATAATGGCCATTAGTACGTGGACTGAGGTTGTGATTTCATTGGCAGAGCCTCCGATTATGTCAGATTGTTCGGCGTCGGACAGTGCGGTTGGGTCCGGGCTAATATTGCCATGTTCCCCTTCCCATACTACAGATGGCTTGAACAGCCTTTCCAGGAAGATGTTGGGGGGACCGCATTGCGTTTTGCGCCGATGCGTGCCAGGACGTCTGCCGCCTGATTGTTTTCTCGGGCTATGTGGTGAAATTCGAGCCCCTCAAACCGAGCTGACATTTTGAGGACGGCGTTGCGGTAAGCTGCCATTTTTGGATCCTTGGCATCGAAGTCTCCATTTATTTGGGATATCGCGAGGTTTGAATCCCCGCGCACCTCTAGGCGTTGAATGCCCATGGATACTGCCATCCGGAGACCATGTAAAAGGGCCTCGTATTCGGCTGCATTGTTGGAGTCCATGTACATAATCTGGAGTACATATTGAACTGTGTCTCCTGTGGGGGACGTCAAAATGACGCCGGCCCCAAGTCCGGCCAACATTTTGGAACCGTCGAAGTGCATGATATAGTTTGAATATGTGCCATACTCTTTAGGGAGTTCGGCCTCCGTCCATTCTGCGACGAAGTCGGCCAAAACTTGCGACTTGATAGCTCGCCGTGGCCTATAAGTTATGTCGAACGGGAGGAGCTCAATGGCCCATTTTGCAATCCGGCCCGTTGCGTCACAGTTGTTTATAATATCGTTGAGTGGTACTTCCGATGCTACTGTGATTGAACACTCTTGAAAGTAGTGTCGTAGCTTCCGGGATGCCATGAATACCGCATATGCAATCTTTTGATAATGTGGGTACCATGATTTGCATGGGGTGAGGACAGTGGAGACATAGTAAACCGGCTTTTGAAGGGGGAATTTGTGTCCATCCGTTTCCCGTTCGACGACGAGTACTGCGCTGACAACTTGATGGGTTGCTGCAATGTACAATAGCATTGGTTCGCTGATGTTTGGCGCGGCCAGGACGGGGTTTGTTGCCAATATGGCTTTTATTTCCTCGAGTCCGGCCGTGGCGGCATCCGTCCACTCAAAGTGTTCGGTGCGTCGAAGGAGGCGATAGAGGGGTAGCGCCTTTTCTCCCAACCGGGAGATAAAGCGGCTTAGAGCCGCCACGCATCCGGTTAATTTTTGTATTTGTTTGAGGTCCTTTGGGATATCCAATTGTGACAAAGCTCGGGTCTTGGCTGGATTTCCTTCGATTCCTCTACCGAATACAATGAAGCCCAAGAGCTTTCCGGCTGGAACGCCGAAAACGCATTTTTCCGGATTTAGCTTGATGTCATATGCTCGGAGGTTGTCAAATGTAAGCCTCAAGTCGTCTACTAGAGATTCGACATGTCTTGTTTTTACGACCACATCATCCACGTATGCCTCTACTATTTTGCCGATCTAGTTTGCCAGACATGTCTGAATCATGCGCTGATATGTTGCGCCGACGTTTTTGAGCCCGAAAGGCATTGTGTTGAAGCAGAATGGGCCGTATGGGGTGATGAATGCTGTTGCGGCTTGGTCTAACTCGGCCATCTTGATTTGATGGTAACCGGAGTATGCGTCGAGGAAGCACAACGAATCATGTCCTGCAGTGGCGTCGATAATTTGATCGATGCGGGGGAGGGGGAAGGGATCCTTTGGTCAAGCCTTGTTAAGGTCTTTGAAGTCAACACACGGGCGCCAGGATTTGTCCTTCTTTGGTACCATCACCAAGTTTGCTAGCCAGTTCGGATGTTTTATGTCTCTGATGAATCCGGCCTCCAATAGTTTGGCTAGCTCTTCTCCCATTGCCTGTCTCTTGGGCTCAGAGAAACGCCGAAGGGCTTGTTTGACAGGTTTGAATCCTTTTAGGATATTTAAGCTGTGTTCGGCCAGCCTGCGTGGGATTCCTGGCATGTCTGAAGGGTGCCAGGCAAAAATGTCCCAGTTCTCCCGTAGGAATTCTCGCAGTGCGGCGTCTACATCGGGGTTTAATCGTGCCCCGATGGAAGCTGTTTTATTGGGGTCCGTTGGATGGACCTGGAATTTGACTATTTCATCTGCTGGTTTAAAAGAGGTGGACTTGGATCTTCTGTCGAGTATCACATCGTCCCTGTTTCCCGTGGAGCGCAGCGTAGTCAGTTCCTCAGCCGCTAGGTCTTCGGACAGTGTCTCAAGGGCCAATGCGGCTGTCTTGTTTTCGGCGCGGAGTGCTATGTCCGGATCACTAGCGAGAGTGATGATTCCGTTTGGCCCGGGCATCTTGAGCTTCATGTACCCGTAATGGGGTATTGCTTGGAAGATTGTAAACGCTTCCCGCCCCAACAGAGCGTGGTATCCGCCACTGAATGGGGCCACTTGGAATGTGACCTCTTCGGACCTATAATTATCTGGCGTGCCGAACACCACATCTAGTGTGTTTTTCCTGCACAGCGCGCTTCCCGACTGGGGATATTCCTCTAAAGGTTGTGCTGCTTCGCTCAATGCGGTTCCAGTCTATTTCCATTTTTTGAAGGGTTTCCTCATAAATGAGGTTCAGTCCGCTGCCTCTGTCCATGAGTACCTTGGTGAGGCGAAAGCCGTCCACTATAGGACTGAGTACCAATGCGGCTGGTGCTCGAGCTGTTCGGAATTTAGGTTCATCACTGGCATTAAAAGTAATAGCCGTGTCACTCCATGGGTTTATTGTTGCTACTTGATAGACTTTGGCGAGGCTGCGGAGTGTTCTTTTTCACATATTATTTGATGCGAAAGTCTCGAAGACTGTTAAGACTGTACTGGAGTCCCTGAGGTGGCTTTCTGCGGCCTCCGGAATTAGGAGATCTTCGCCCCTTTTGGCCACCTGCCGGAGTATCCAACATGCTCTAAGGCTATGAGTTGGTGTGGCGTCCTCTATACTAAGAATTTTACAGGGTCCATTAAGCCATCCCTCCAGTACGGTTCCATGCCCTGTAGAGGGTTTTGGTTTTTTGGTTTTTAACCCGGGTGTCTGATGATGATGCACCCTTTTATTTCGGACGAGGTTTCTATTCAGGGCCGGATTGTCCCAAAATTTAGTTTCGGTTTTCCGGGCGCTTTCCATCGCATGGTACTTTTGTACTATGGATGCCAAGTCAGCGAAGCATGTAAGATCATGATGACCTATGGCATTGAGGATTCCCTTGTCCGTGCAATTATTGCAGAAGATTGAGATTGCGTCTTCCCCGCGGCAGTCCTTTATCCTGTTCATAACCAGGAGGAACCTTGCCCAGTAATGATGTACTGTTTCTTCTGGCTTTTGCCTGATTTGGGATAGATCGCTTATGTTTGGGTGGGTGGGTGGAATTAAATCCGGAACTTCACCCAATCTAAGACTCAGAGGCCAAGGAGTTTCCGAACTTTGAAGTTTGGATTCTTTGATGTTGTCCAGTGAATCTAGCCCATTGCCTGATTCTAAGTTCAGGTGTTGAGTTACATCCTCCCCTCCGTGGGTATCCGGCTTGGAGGGATCGGGAATCCGGACGTAGCTAGTCCTTAAGATAGATGAAGAGTCGCCGCACTGTGCCTCTACCACGGTAACGTGATGGGTGACTTGGGGAGAATTAATTTCTCTTAGATCGGGTTTAAGCCCAATCTGGTCATAATCCATAGTGACCCCCAAGGCGGCGATGCGATCCAAGAGCTCGTTTACGGAAGAGAGCTCCATTGGATCTAACTGCTCGACGAGTTCCGAGCTGACGTGAAGATTGCTTTTGATGACCCGAGAGGTCACAGTTGGCGCAACGGCCGAACAGGCGGTCATGAGAAAACCTCCTAGCCGGAGGGTTTGGCCGACAGCCAAGGCTCCCTTAGTAACGGCGCCGTCTTTAAAGACGGGAAGAGGCATCCTTCCTGATTGCGACGGCATAGAGGAACTCTCAACGAGAGCACCAATGTTGGTGTCAAAACCGGCGGATCTCGGGTAGGGGGTCCCGAACTGTGCATCTAGGCCGGATGGTAACAGGAGGCAAGGACCACGATGTTTTACCCAGGTTCGGGCCCTCTTGATGGAGGTAAAACCCTACGTCCTGCTTGATTAATATTGATGATATTGGCAGTACAAGAGTAGATCTACCACGAGATCGAGGAGGCTAAACCCTAGAAGCTAGCCTATGGTATGATTGTTGTATGATGAAGTTGTCCTACGGACTAAAGCCCTCTGGTTTATATAGACACCGGAGAGGGTTAGGGTTACACAAAGTCGGTTACAATAGTAGGAGATCTAAATATCCGCATCGCCAAGCTTGCCTTCCATGCCAAGGAAAGTCCCATCCGGACACAGGACGAAGTCTTCAATCTTGTATCTTCATAATCCTGGAGTTCGGCTGAAGGTATAGTCCGGCTACCCGGACACCCCCTAATCCAGGACTCCCTCACCCATCTTCCCTACTCCCTTCCGCTCCTTCTTACTTCTTCTTCCTCTCGCCGCTGCAGCTCCGAGCCACGCCGCGCCCGCAGCGATGAGCTCTTCCTTCGCCGCCACGCCTCCTGCGGCTGTGCGCTCCGGAGTGTGGGACGGCTCCGAGGTCGATGATGACGACATCGAGATCCTCCGCAAGACACGGCGTCTGCCCGATAGGGGCTTAGTGCGGGTTCGCCTCGCGTCGGAGGGGGAAATTTCGCCGGCACCGGAGTAGGGCGAGCGGGTCATATTCCGCTCGCACCTTATGCACGGCCTGGGGCTGCCGGTGAGCGGCTTCTTCCGCTCCTTCCTGGAGTTCCACGGGCTCCAGCCGCACCACCTTACTCCGAACACGGTGGTGCTGCTGGCTGCCTTCGCCACCCTGTGCGAAGGCTTCCTCGGCGTTCTCCCCACCATCGAGCTCTGGGGTGAGTTCTTCCAGTCCAAGCTTTGCACACACGTCGCCGGCGTGCCGGCCCAGTGTGGTGCGTTTATCGCGATGCGGAGATCAGTGGCCGACAATCCGTTTCCCACCATCGCACTAATTAAGTCGGTGAAGATGTGGCAGCGGTCGTACTTTTATGTGAAGAACGTCGCCCCAGAAGGCGACTGGGTCAACCTGCCAACTTACGAAGCCGGTGCGCCGGCTAGATGGCTCCCCAGCTGGTCACACCGAGCCAGGACGTTGTCTCCTGCTGGTGCGGCCGCTGTCGCACGACTCCGAGTGCTGACGCAGTCGGAGGGCTTGACCGGGGCCGACTTGCTGGCCGCCTTTGTGGCACGCCGAGTCCTCCCACTCCAAGGCCGACCTCACCTGATTTGCCAGATGAGCGGTCATCGGGACCCGAGTCGGATGTGCTCCAAGGACATGCCTCACGCGGAGGTGGCGGACACGGTGAACTACATTGCGAACTGCGGTCTCACGATGGATTGGCGGTTCGGCAAGGAGCCGTACTCACGCGCCAACCCCCCGCCTATTGTAAGTCGTCTTCCTTCTTCTTCTGTTTCTTTGTTGCCGAGTCCGACTTGTCCAGTCTGACCTTTTTTTTGTTTTTGAATCAGAACCCTCTCATCCACCCTTTGGCCGGTACCACAGGGCCGGCTCGACAGTTTGTCCCCGATCGGGCGGTGAGCGACGTCGACGATCCTGACTTGGGGGCGGCGGCCATGGAGGCCGACGCCGAGGGAGGAGGAGGAGAAGCAGGCAGCTCCAGGCCCACGGCCACTTCCGCCGACTGCCCTGATGACGATGCCGAGGGAGAATTCACCCCGCGCCACCAGCCAAAGGTTGGCCAGCCAAGCGGGTTCCTCCGCCGTCTTGGACGCTCAAGGCGGCGCGAAGAAGCACCGGGCCGGACGGAGTACACTTGGTGGCCGGTCGAAGAAGTTTAAGGGAGCGGCCGCCGCGACCAAGCGGGAAGAGGCGGCCGCGAAAGCCAACCGCTTCCGCAAGGAAGTGAAGAAGCCGCCGCTGGTCTCTGCGTAAGTGCCTCCGTCCCTCATCTTTATTTTCTCTTTGTTGATCTCGTCTGAGTCTTTCATATGCTTCCCTCGCTTCAGGGCTCCCCTCACTCTTGAGAGGGTTGCCGCCGCCTCCGTTATGGGGTCGGCGGAGATGTCTGCCACTACTTAGCGGATTGACCCCGCCGCCGACCTCCGGGAGGCGATGGAGCAGAACGCGCAGGAGAAGCGCGAGGAGGAAGAGGCCGCCTACCTAAAGAAAATAGAGGCCCAGAAGGCGGAGGCCTCCGCCCTGAAAAAGCTGGAGGAGACCGAGGCCGCCGTCGCGGCAAGGCGGCAGTCAAAGGAAGTCGCGCACCGGCGGTCGGCGGTGTTTGTCACCCCTCTGAACTCTGCGCCGCCGCCCCCGGAGTTCATGGGGTAGTCAGGGGAAGCCGGCGGCGAGTTCCCGATCATGGAGAGGGGCGGCGGCGACGCCTCCATGCCGGACGCGGTCGTGCCGCCACCGCCGCCCCCGCCGACGTCTAGGAGCGCGCAAGGCAAACAGCCGGCGGACCCACCCTTGCCGCCGACTGAAGGCGAGGCTGTGGTGAAGCTACTCCTTCAAGTCGGCTCGCCAACGCCCCGCCGTCTTGAGAAGGCGACTTCGGCGCCACGCCTCTTGGAGGCCGGCACTGCCAGCTCGACGATCCCAGACACCGAAGTGACGAGCGCCGCGCCCATTGGGTGCGTGCGAGGAGGCGGCACGGGCCCGCTGAACCAGGCGCTTCTGGATGTCCAGACAAAGCTGCGAGCTGAGAGCGACGCTATCCAAAACTGCACCAAGGCGCACCTAGCGTCGCGGGCAGCCATCTGGGTATGCTTTCTCCTTTGTCTTTGTTTTCTTGTTCCTCTCTATGGGGGCACGCCAGCGCACCCACTGGGTGTAGTCCCCGAGTTTCGGGCCGGCTGCTGAGCAGGCGGCCCGGAACTCCAATTGGCGAATTCGGGGTACTAACTTTTGTCTGAAATACTTGTCGCAGGACTATCACAACCTCCGTGTCACCTCCTTCAACTGCAATGTTGAAGGGCTGGGCAAGCGGACCGCCGACTTGTCGAAGAGCCGGAGTGAGTCATTTTTCTTCTTTGCGGGGGCGCGCTGGCGCACCCGTGGGCTGTAGTCCCCGAGATTCGGGCCGACTGCTGAGCAGTCGGGTCGGATCTCCTCGGCGACCATCTTTGTTGATGACTTAACGCCTTCTTTCTTCTTTATCTTCAGAGGCCAACGCCACTCTTCAACAGCAGCTGAGCGAAGCCAACACCGCGTTGCGCGCCAAGGGGGAGGAGTGCAGCAAGCTCGCCGCAGAGCGTGATCTGCTGGCCGCACAATTGGCAGAGCAGAAGGAGTTGCTTAAGAAGACGCAGAAGGAGGCGGAAGAAGAGGAGGCCGCCCTCCTGGCCAAGTTCGCGAGCGAGCGCTCCTCCTGGACTGACAAGGAGGCAATGCTGGCCTCCGGCTTCCACAAGATCGAGGACCTCGTCGACGGTGAGCTTCTTTGCTTTTCTTCTTCGAGCTGCTGACTATAGTTCGAGCCAACTCCTGGTTTTTTGACTTGTTCTTCATTCTTTTCGTCTTGGCAGACTTCTTCCCCCGCCACTCGCAGGCCACCAATCAAGCTAACGGGGCTGATCGCGAGGAGCGGAGGGTGAATGGCGCGGAGATCGCTGTCGATGCCTGTTGGGGATCGTAGCAGAAATTTAAAATTTTCTACGCATCACCAAGATCAATCTATGGAGTAATCTAGCAACGAGGGGAAGGAGAGTGCATCTACATACCCTTGTAGATCTCTAAGTGGAAGCGTTCAAGTGAACGGGGTTGATGGAGTCGTACTCGTCGTGATCCAAATCACCGATGATCCTAGCACCGAACGGACGGCACCTCCGCGTTCAACACACGTACGGAACGGAGACGTCTCCCACGCTTTGATCCAGCAAGGAGGAGGGAGAGGTTGAGGAAGAAGTCCAACAGCACGACGGCGTGGTGGTGGAGGAGCTTGTGATTCTCCGGCAGGGCTTCGCCAAGCACCATGGAGGAGGAGGAGAAGGTAGGAGGAGGGAGGGCTGCGCCAGGTTCAAGGGTGTGGCCGCCCTCCCACCCCTCCACTATTTTTTGGAGAGGGGGGACGGCCCCCCTAGATCCCATCTAGGGTTGGGGGCGGCAGCCAAGGGGGGAGGAGTGCCTCCCAAGTCAAGTGGAGGTCCTCCCCCTTAGGGTTTCCCCTCTCCCATGCGCATGGGCCTTGGGGGGGCTGGTGCCCTTGGCCCATTAAGGTTAGGGAGCCCCCCTACAGCCCATGCTGCTGTATTGGACGTGGTGGAACCTTTTCCAGACCTCCGGAATCCTCCAGAACCTTCCGGAAGCTTCCCGGTACAATACCGGAAAAAACCGAACTTTTCCCGGAACCCGAACAACAACTTTCCATATATAAATCTTTACCTCCGGACCATTCCGGAACTCCTCGTGATCTCCGGGATATCATCCGGGACTCCGAACAACATTCGGTAATCACATACAAGTCTTCCTAATAACCCTAGCGTCATCGAACCTTAAGTGTGTAGACCCTACGGGTTCGGGAACCATGCAGACATGACCGAGACAACTCTCCGGCCAATAACCAACAGCGGAATCTGGATACCCATGTTGGCTCCCACATGTTCCACGATGATCTCATCAGATGAACCATGATGTCGAGGATTCAATCAATCCCGTATTCAATTCCCTTTGTCCAGCGGTATTGTACTTGCCCGAGATTCGATCATCGGTATCCTGATACCTTGTTCAATCTCGTTATTGGCAAGTCTCTTTACTCGTTCCGTAACACATCATCCCGTGATCAACTCCTTGGTCACATTGTGCACATTATGATGATGTCCTACCGAGTGGGCCCAGAGATACCTCTCCGTTTACACGGAGTGACAAATCCCAGTCTCGATTCGTGCCAACCCAACAAACACTTCCGGAGATACCTGTAGTGTACCTTTATAGCCACCCAGTTATGTTGTGACATTTGGCACACCCAAAGCACTCCTACGGTATCCGGGAGTTGCACAATCTCATGGTCTAAGGAAATGATACTTGACATTAGAAAAGCTTTAGCAAACGAACTACACGATCTTTGTGCTAGGCTTAGGATTGGGTCTTGTCCATCGCATCATTCTCCTAATGATGTGATCCCGTTATCAACGACATCCAATGTCCATGGTTAGGAAACCGTAACCATCTATTGATCAACGAGCTAGTCAACTAGAGGCTTACTAGGGACATGGTGTTATCTATGTATCCACACATGTATCTGAGTTTCCTATCAATACAATTCTAGCATGGATAATAAACGATTATCATGAACAATGAAATATATAATAATAACTAATTTATTATTGCCTCTAGGGCATATTTCCAACAACGCCTCCCGGACCCTTGACGAGCATATTCTGAGCATTGGGGCTCGTCTGCGGCCGGCCCACCGGATGCTGCGCCGGCTTCAACGTGTCGGCGCCCAAGCGATCGCTGCCCTGTGGCCAGATATGCAGGCTCCGCGCACCCTCAATCGGACTGCCGACTGGCTGGAGGTCGCGCCTGGCCGTCTTGAGGCCTGGAAGGGTTCCTCGGCCCGGGCTGGAGCGTGCCGCGCCTTGGAATTTGTCAAGGCGTGGTATCCGGGGCTGGACCTAGACCGGCTGGTCACACTCCGGTCAGAGGCCCAGCCGGAGCTGGCAGCCGCGGAAGATGCCCTTGTCAAGCGCGCGGCGGCGATCACCGAGTACACCGACACCAGCATCTTTGTCCCCGAGCGGGCTGAAGACGACGGGGAGGTACCGCCGGAGTGGTTTGGTATGAACCCAGACTACGGCAAGGACTCGGCGGAGGTGATCGGCTCCAGCGTCGAAGAGGAAGACAAGGCGGAGGACAGAAGCGAGACGGAGGCACCGGAAGACGGAGCGGATGGCCAGCTTCAGCTCGACCGCGCCTCCAGCAACGAGCCGTGCCCGCCCGAGCCGACTGCCGCTGGAGGTGATCAAGCCGAGACTGCCCAGCCGGCCGCCCCAACATCCAACACAGCCGTCTCCTCCGATCCTCCGAACCCGTTTGCTGCCTCCTAGGCTGCCACCTTATCCTTGTTTTATCTATTTTAATAGTCTTTGAAGAACTTGTTAATTCGCACAATGTCGGATTTAGGGTTCCGGCAGACCCTTGAGGTTCGAACACTGGGGTGCGCACGGAGATTTCACCTTCTACCTACCTGCACCCCTCCGCCTCGCTAAGATCTAAGCTATGGAAAGAACAGCACAAGAGACACAAGGTTTATACTAGTTCAGGCCACCGTTGTGGTGTAATACCCTACTCCAGTGTGTGGTGTGGTGGATTGCCTCTTGGGCTGATGATGATGAGCAATACAAGGAAGAACAGCCTCGCGAGGGTCTATTCTTGGCTGAGGGGATGAACTGCTAGGAGGAGTTCAGTCACCCTTCTCTCTCTCTCTCTTCTCGATTCTCTCTTCTTGATTCCGATTTTGATCCCAGCTTGTTTCTGGGTTGGCCGATTCTAGATCCCCTCTACCCTGGGGGTGGCTAGTCCTATTTATAGGCAAAGGCCCTGGGCCTCTCCACAATGACTTCCTCCCTGCCGTTGGACTGGTCTTGGTCTCGTTGCACCGAAACGGGTGCCTTTGCTTGATGCTCTCGCCTACGCTTGCTCCCTTTGCACCAAAGAGGAAAGGAGGACACTGCGCGGCTGGCGCCCTCCTGGCGCCTTTGGTCATCATGGCTTGCGTCACAGGAACCTCGTGAGGTACCCCGCCTTGATCTCTCCGCCTCCTCGCGAGCCAGCCTGATGAGGCCGTGCCTGAGGAAGCTCCGTGTCGTCCGCCCCGCGAGGCTTGGCCCCTCGCGAGGGTCTTGGGTCTGCGTTGATGAGGATGGGCCACGCTGGGCCCCCTTTTGAGCCACGCCGCAGGCCGCAGGCAGGCTAGTCTGGGGACCCCCGTTCCCAGAACACCGACAGTAGCCCCCGGGCCCAAGGCGCGCCCGGACTTGGCCGTGCAGGGAGGCGAAAGGGCAAGAGCGAAGCGCCGCGGGCCCTAACAGCCTGCGGCCTTGGGCGCCGCGTGGCGGTTGACTGGACGTGGGGGCCTCAGCAACCGCGCGAGTTGATAAGGGAGCAGCATCTGCCTAGGCTTTGCTTTTTTTGCTTTCTCCGGTTGCTGCTCAGATCCCCTTTCTTGCGCCTCTCCTTCCTTCCTCCAAAATTTCCAGATCTACTCCGACCGCATGACCTAGGAAGCCATGACGCCTCGTCAGTCCCCGGCCGGACCTTGGTACTCGTCTGCCCTGGGCTCGCCGAACGTGTCGGAGGCGAGCCTCGCCCGGTTGCGCCGGATGGCGGCGGCGCAGGGCATTGACAGGGCGAAGGTGTTCAAGGCCGACTCCGCCACCCTTGAGGGCCAAGGGAGCACCTTCTATCCGTTCTTTGTAAGCGCCATTGCTGCTGGCCTGGTGCCTCCCTTCTCCGATTTCTTCTTCTCTGTCCTCCGCCATTATAAGCTACAGGCTCTGCATCTCCACCCCAACTCCGTCCTTCTCCTAGCAATCTTCGCCTATTACTGCGAGGCTCACGTAGGGGTGCATCCCTCAGTGGCCTTGCTGCACCACTACTTCTACCTCCGAACCTTGAACACCTTGCCATTTCCAGTACGGTGGCGCCATTGCCATTTCAAACCCCGAGAAAAGGATTGAGGGCTTCAGGAGCAAGTGGGTCTTGGCAGATGCTGGGCGCATCCACCCTTGGCTGATCTTGCCCACGGAGCAACCCACGAGCTCCAGTGATTGGGGTCGAGCGGAGCTCGCGGACCCCCGTGCGAAGCTGGTGTTGGAGAAGATGGACGCGGATCTGAGGCTGGTCAACATGGCAGCGGCGAAGCTGACCGGCACGTCGCTGCTGAGGGAATTCCTGGAACACCAGCTGGCTCCGCTTCGGCAGTACTCACTTCCGATGTGGAGTCCCCATCCGAGCCTCGCGGCCTTGGCCGATGAAGATCTGGCTGCGGTCCTCCAATCTTTGGTTGGGGCGATGTGGCGAGGTTGGAGGGCGCTCCTACGCCCTTGTTCCTCCGCGATGACTGGGAGCAGGTAGTGGAGTCCATACCCGTCTTCAACGAGGACGGGCCCGTGCCCATGGAAACTCCCGGGGAATCGGTGGACGTGTCCTCCGATGACTCCAGCGAAGAGGAGGAAGGAGGGGAGCGGGAAAAAGGGCCTGACTCCGAGGCGACTGACGGAGAGTCGAGGGCTCCCCTCCCCCGGTGCAGGTCCCGCGCTCTCCGCCTCTCTCTGAGCGATGACGACGAGGATGATGACGAGCAGGACGACGGGAGCTAGCCCTCGATCTCGAAGAAGGACAGGATCGGGCTGATCTCCCGCGGGTCTGCCCCGGCCACGAGGCAGACCGCACAAGGTTGACCCTTCCAACCGGCTTTCAGGCTTCAAATTTGGCCGAAGGCTACCTGAGCTCACTGGCGACGACCCGTAAGCGCTTGATTCTTGTCTTTATTTCTTGTTCTGCTGCTGAGGCTTGACGTCCACATCTCTTGGACAGGCTGGCGCCCACAGCAAAGAAGCCGAAGGGAGCTCCTGAGGTTCCATCCGTGGCAGCGCCTCTGCCCGCGAAGGAAGGTTACCGCGACGCACGGGCTTCTCCTGCCTGGTCGTCCTCGCGAGGCCTGGCTGAGCCGACTCGGGCGAGCTCAACTCCCATGGCCCAAGTGACTCCCGAAGTGCCTTTGCCTGCTGCCGCCACTTCAGCCGTTGGGGCGCAGCAAGCTCCGCCTCAGGATGTTGTGGTCGCGCTGCCGCCATCTCCTCCTACTCCACTGACTGCTATCTCTCCGACTCCTCCTGCCGTTCTGGATCGTGCTGCGGCAGGATCTTCTCGGCGCCGACCCTCGCTTGGTCGTCGGGCGCTTGGAGCTGGCTTCGGGATGGATTCGCTCCGACGCTTCGATTCGGGCGGCGCTGGTCCAGGCCTCGACAGCTTGCGATGAGGAGAGGCAGGCCGTCCTTGAGGGGAAGGCTGCTCGTGACGCAGCCCTGGGGGAGGTGGTCGACGTCCGTGGTCGCTGCAAGGCGCTGGAGGACGAGCTGCAAGGCCCGCGAGACCATCTCGCGAAAGAGGCCCGCCTTCGCCAAGAGCAGGAAGAAGGCGTGAAGGCTCGTGAGGCGGCCGTCAAGGAGAGGGAGGTCAAGCTCAGGAGGCGCCGTGACCTCCTAGGCGCGCTGGAGCAGGAGTTGGGGGCGAGGAAGGTCGAGCTGGACGACAAGGCCCATGTTCTTGCCGAGGACCGCGTGGCCTTCGCAGAGATGGAGGCGAAGGCTCGCTCCTCGCTGAGGACGCTTTACGACAGCGGCCTGGAGAGCCCGCTGGCTGGCGCCGAGGACGGCCCCGCCAAGCTGCTTCCCTTCCTGGTTCGCTCTCTTGAAGATGTCGCCCTTGGCCTTGGCCCCACGGCCGAGGCTGAGGCACATGTCATGTCTTCTGCAGCGCTGACGCGGGTCCTCACCCACATCTACCTTCACGATCCTGGCGTCGACCTCGACAGCCTGCTGGAGCCAGTAAGCGGCGAGCGTGCCGCTGCCGCTGCCGAGGCCGTGAAGGGTCGCGCGGAGGCTCTGCTGGGGAAGTTCCGGGCCTTCAGCACCAAGCCGAAGCAAGACGCTGCCTACCCCGCTGCTCCATGAGGCGAACCCACTCCCCGCTGATCCACCGCCAACAAGTGACTCTGTTGTGGCTCCTGTCCTTCCTTTAATTCCTGCACATCTATCATGCCTCGGGGAGACGTTTAAACTTGCGTTTGGCATTGAGATAACAGTGTGGACTGTAATATTTGCTTTTGAATTCCTTGAAATTTACGCTTTTCCTTCCTACTTGCTTATGTTCTACGCCGGCAGAGCCGGCCCCGCGCATACATCAGCCGCCGTTAGCCCCGACCGGAAACCAGGACGGGACCAAGGAGTGAGGGGCTACGTGACAAGTTAGGCTCCTGAGTCGCGATGCTCAGGAGTCCCCCTTGGCGCACGAACAACAAGTAGGGAGGTGTGATGTGGGTGGATCTACCGTTCTACGTCTGCAGAGCCCGGCCGCACGCATACCTCAACCGCCGTT
This sequence comes from Triticum dicoccoides, assembly GCF_002162155.2. NCBI lineage: Eukaryota > Viridiplantae > Streptophyta > Magnoliopsida > Poales > Poaceae > Triticum > Triticum dicoccoides. The sequence continues at coordinate 542,782,303 of NC_041384.1, read as the reverse complement.
AGCCTTTCGGAACTAAGGAGTGAGGGGCTACGTGACCAGTTAGGCTCCTGAGTCGCGATGCTCAGGAGTCCCCCTTGACGCTCAAACGGCCTTCGTACCTTGGCTCCGCTCGGGGAGAGACGCGCGACGAACCAGGCCCGGGGGGGCCTGGCTGGGTGGCGTGCGTCTGGGCGTGACCCAGGCGCAGCCCCCGTGCCCAGCCCCCTCGCGCGGCACTCCCGAGGGGAGGCGTTACGATGAGGCTAGACACTGAGCTCTGGGATCCCTGAGGTTGATGTGGCCCGGGGGCCGCCCTCAGTTGTTTATCACCAGCGCGGAGCATAGCGCTTCCATATGTGTACGGGCATAGCTGCTCCTCGGCACTGTCGTCAGCCAGCGTGGAGCATGGTGCTTCCACTGGTACGTGGGAGGGGGCTCCCCTCCGGGAGGAGCCCCCGGGGCGTGTACAGCCCCGCCCTGACACGTGGGTGGCACGGTAGGTCCTGGCGAGGTGTATCTGGGCACCTGTGAGCCAGCGCGGGACTCACGGGGCCCTACCTCTAGGCGGGTTGCGCCTGGCACTGGGCCTTATCTTGTGATGTGTCCCTGCAAATTTGGTTAGATGCCGGCACTCTACGTCCTCGGGTCCCGGCCCTCGAGCTGGTCTCAGCTGTCGCTGGTATGCCAGGTTGCAATGCCGTGGAGAAGGCCAGAGGGTGAGGGCTGGAGAGCCAGTAAGAGCCCTGAGTCGCGATGCTCAGGTACCCCCCCCCCTTTAATGTGCAAGTGGTCGGCATGGAGAAGAAGAGGTGCCGTGGACAGGCATCAAATAATCAAGCATGGTGGGTCGAACGCATAGCCAGAAATAAACGCAAAAGGGATACATGCCGCTGGGTCTGTCCTGAGCGACTTGGGGGATGATGCAGCCCGAGGGGCGCCCCCAACAAGGTAAGCTAACAACATGAAATAAAAGGGATACATGCCGCAGGGACGGACCCATGCGGCCTGGGAATAATGCAGCCCTGGGGGGCGCTCCCAGCTGGAAATGAGACTTGAAAGATGTCACCTGATGATGTTGAGGACGAAGGAGTGTTGATGTCGCAGACTCGGTGGGCTGCGGAAGCCGATCCTCACGAGCCCCCAGGCCCAGGGGCCTCGGGAGGCTCCGGAGGCGCTGGTGGCTCCTCGCGGACCATCTCCATCTCCGCCAGGGCTGCGGAACGCCTGGCCTCTTGGGCCTCCATGATACCCCTCATGAGGCGCTGGTACATGGCAGCCGCGTTCGGCAAGCCGTAAGGCATGTGAACGTAGCTGTGGGGTGGACCTTCGCAGCTCCCCACTCGTGAGGGCCAGAGGCGCTCCAGAGAGGCGACTCGATTGAGCCCTGGTATGTCGATGCAGACGCGCAGCCCACCATCCTCGCCTGGATGGGGAGCCACAGCTGGTAGGCGGCGGCCGCCCTTCATGACTCTTGACTCCTGTAGATTCTGAATGGCCTTGCTGACGAACTCCTGAGGGTCTGGCTCTCCTTGCCTTACTCCTTCTTGAGGGAAACGTGCTTCGAAACACGCCTCCATGTGGTGCCCAAGCGCCTCCCTCGTGACCTTAGCCAGGTCGGTGGCCCTCCAGGGGAGAGCCCCCGAGCCCTGCCTGAGGAGGGCGCCGGGCGTGCTTTCCTATGCGATGGAAGGAGGTTCCCCCTGGGCAGGCGTGGGCCCTGAGGGCCTGGCTCCTGAGGGGCCGGGCCGGACGATGTCTTCTTCTTCTTGGGGGCGGTCTTGGGAAGCCTCCTGCTTCCGCGATCCGGGTCTTCCAGTGATGCGGCCTGAAAGGCTCGTTCCAGGGAACACACCGCGTCCTTCTCTTCGTAGGGCACCGTGATGACTCCGCCACTTCCTGGCATCTTGAGGACGTTGTAGCCGTGGTGAGTTACGACCATGAACTTGGCCAGCGCTGGGTACCCAAGGATGGCGTTGTACGGCAGGCGAATGTGAGCGACGTCGAAGTCGATGAGCTTGGTGCGGTAGTTGTCGCGTGCCCCGAAGGTGACAAGGAGGTGGACCTGCCCAATCGGGACCGTGGAGCCGTCGGTGACTCTGGAGGAAGGCTTGGTTGGCTGAAGCTGGTTGTAGGGCACTTGGAGATTGTTGAACGTTTCCACGGACAGGACATTGAGCCCTACCCCACCATCGATGAGGGTCCTGGTGACCACCATGTTGCTGATGATTGGGGAACAAAGCATCGGGAGGACCCCGGCTGTGGCTGCACACTTGAGCTGATCTGCTGAGCTGAACGTGATGGCACACGCCGACCACCTGAGAGGGCGCGTGGCTTCGAGCTTGGGGAGGACTGCATTCACTTCGCGGGCGAACTGCTTGAAGATGCGTTGAGAGGCTAGGGCTTGAGCCCCGCCCAGGATGCAGGCGACCGCGCGCGGCTCCTGGAAGCCCCCAGCCCCCTCGTCCTGATGGTGGTCCTCGTTTCTCCTTGGCTGCAGCGGCAGCGGAGGGAGGCCTGCGTTGCCTTACGGGCGATCCTCGCGAGGCTGATCCCTCCAGTCTCCCTCGCGAGGCGGGTCTTGCCAGGGATCCTCGCGAGGTCGATCGCGCCACCCTTGGCGCGGGCAGCGGTCTTCCCAGCGTCCTGCGTTCCTTCCTCCTCCTCGACCGTAGCCCCGGTCACCGCGGTTGGGGCGACGACCGATCCTTCCTTCTCGCACGGCTCGGAGCTCTTGACATTCGTTGGTGTTGTGGGTGTGGAGGTCGTGGTACACACAGTACCGACTGCCCTTGGAAGATTCGGGCTGATCTCTGCCCCGCTTGGTGTCTGGTTCTGCCGCGAGCACGGCAGCCCCCTTGCGCTTCACATCCTTGGCCTTGGGCTTCTTCTCTTCTGGGTCTGCGGCAGGCAACTCGAGGAGGGAGAGACGCCCTTCCTCAGCCCTGGCGCACTTGGTTGCCAAGTTGAACAACTCCAAGGAAGTGCACAAGTCTTCATGCATCGCCAGCTCCTCCTTCATCTTGACATCGCGCACGCCGTCGGAGAAGGCTGAGATGATGGCCTCCTCGGTCACCTTGGGAATCTTGAGGCGTGCGTTGTTGAAGCGCTGGATGTACTTCTGCAGGGTCTCTCCGGGTTGTTGCTTGATGCGGCGCATGTCGCTCACGGCAGGTGGCCGGTCGCGAGTACCTTGGAAGTTGGCGATGAAGCGGGTGCGCATCTCGTCCCAGGTGGAGATCGTGCCTAGAGCCAGGTTCAGGAGCCAGGTGCGGGCCCCGTCCTTGAGCGCCATGGGAAACCAGTTCGCCATGACCTTCTCGTCTCCGTTGGCACCTTCGATGCTCAGCTCATAGAGCTGGAGGAACTCCGCAGGGTCGGCCGTGCCGTCGTAACGAGGAGGCAGGTCTAGCTTGAACTTGCCGGGCCACGCGACGCTGCATAGCTCGGTGGTGAAGGCACGGCAGCCTGCTGTGGCCACGGGAGGCCTTGGGTGACGGAGTGCTTGGTCTTGCATGTCCCCACGCGCTGCAGCTGGGAGCAGCGCGGGGTCTTGACGTGCAGGAGCAGGAGCATGGTCGCGACGTGCTGGAGCAGGGAGCGCCCAGGCAGCTTCTTGCGGGCGAGGGACTTCTTGGCAGCTCTGCTCTTGCCGCGCTGGCACCTGACGGAGCGGGTTCTGCCCAGGGGCCACGCGCCTTGGAGCCATGGTGCCTTCTTGAGTAGGAGGCGGCTGGGGCGCCGCCGAAGCTTCGTCGCCCACGCGGGGCGGGGTGCGGTGCAGCGGAACGGACGGTGCAGGAGAGCCCCTGCGGCGTGGATGAGCTCGGCGATGCGGTCGAGCCATTCTTCATAGACGTCATCGACGGGATGGTAGCACAGGAGCTCGTTTGCCGCGATGAGCACAGCTCGAGCCTCCATGGGTGCGCCGAGCGCGCGGGACGAAGAACCAGCTAGGGTGAGCGAGGGAGTAGCGGTGCGGCCGTCTTGCCGCACGGACGGATGCTGAGATGATGCTTGCTGCTTGTCCCCCGCGGGGCTGGTGGCGGCGTTGACGGCAGGTGACGGGGAACGGCGAGGATGCCCGCCGACAGGAGCCGTCTGGGCGACGCGGGAAGCGAGAGGGGCCCAGCACTCGGCGCGGGCCCGACGAGCGTCAGACATGGACGCGATGGTTGGAGGAGAACGGGGTGGTGGAAGACGAATTCCGGCGCACCCCTACCTGGCGCGCCAAATGTCAGATTTCGGGTTCCGGCAGACCCTTGAGGTTCGAACACTGGGGTGCGCATGGAGATTTCGCCTTCTACCTACCTGCACCCCTTCGCCTCGCTAAGATCTAAGCTATGGAAAGAACAGCACAAGAGACACAGGGTTTATACTGGTTCGGGCCACCGTTGTGGTGTAGTACCCTACTCCAGTGTGTGGTGTGGTGGATTGCCTCTTGGGCTGATGATGATGAGCAATACAAGGAAGAACAGCCTCGTGAGGGTCTGTTCTTGGCTGAAGGGATGAACTGCTAGGAGGAGTTCTGTCACCCTTCTCTCTCTCTCTCTCTCTTCTCGATTCTCTCTTCTTGATTCCGATTTCAATCCCAGCTTGTTTCTGGGTTGGCCGATTCTAGATCCCCTCTACCCTGGGGGTGGCTAGTCCTATTTATAGGCAAAGGCCCTAGGCCTCTTCCCAAATATTGAGCGGGAAGGGCGCCAACAATTGGCCATTTTGAAGGGGAACATCTGGTATTATCCTGACTAAAGTTGGTCCTCGCCTGCCAAAGGCTCTGGTGGTGACGCTGGCTTGGGCTCCACAATGACTTCCTCCCTGCCGTTGGACTGGTCTTGGTCTCATTGCACCGAAACGGGTGCCTTTGCTTGATGCTCTCGCCTGCGCTTGCTCCCTTTGCACCAAAGAGGAAAGGAGGACACTGCGCGGCTGGCGCCCGCCTGGCGCCTTTGGTCGTCATGGCTTGCATCACGGGCACCTCGTGAGGTACCCCGCCTTGATCTCTCCGCCTCCTCGCGAGCCAGCCTGATGAGGCCGTGCCTGAGGAAGCTCCGTGTCATCCGCCCCGCGAGGCTTGGCCCCTCGCGAGGGTCTTGGGTCTGCGTTGATGAGGATGGGCCGCGCTGGGTCCCCTTTTGAGCCACGCCACAGGCCGCAGGCAGGCAAGTCTGGGGACCCCCGTTCCCAGAACGCCGACACACAATTCCACCCGCGGGGTGTATTTTGAACTTCTGCTCGAAGGTTCGGCCAAGGTCCTTTGTTATGTAAATATTCATCCGACTTCTATCTTTTCTTGCTCATTGCTCTTTTGGCTTTTTCCTTTGCCGCCTTCCCTCAGTTGCCGTCTTTGTCAGTCGGACAGCCGCTCTGCGGACTGCTGCTGGATCAAATTCTTGGTCACTTTAGGAAGGCAAGTACTTAGCCATTTTAGAGTTGTTTAGCAAGTCGGATAGAAGGCGGCAAGCCGACTGCTTAAGAGTCGGTTTGCGAAAAAAGGCTGGAAGCCGGCTTTAAGCTATGTTTATGCTTTGAGTCCTTAGCCATTTTTCGTGTGGACGCCCATTCTTCCTTACTCCTTCCCACCAGACAGTCACTCTGCGAGCTGCGGCTTCTGATAGGAGACGGCTTAGGCGCCACACACTACTTGTCCGGCTGGAGGAAGCATTTCATAGCGCAAGGCAGCAAGTCCCCGGGCCGACTAGTCGAACCTGGTGCCAAGCCGCATAAAAAAAATTAACATACTCGAAGGCATAATTCTTATCATATAGATAAAAGAGGGCAGTCCCCGAGCTCTTCTCGGGGGGCCTGAAGTCTTGGTACTTTTAATACAAAAGGTAGCGTGGTACATACTGCGTTTAACTGTAAAATTTTCGGAGGAGATTTGCATTCCATGGACGCTCTGTCTCTTTGCCGGAGTCGTCCCTCTTGCGTGCTCGGGGCTTCTGAGTGTCGATCAGGTAGTAGGAGTCGTTGCCCAGCACTTTGCTGATGATGAAGGGGCCTTCCCAAGGCGCCGACAGCTTGTGCTGGCCGGCTGTTCGCTGGATCAGTCGGAGCACAAGGTCGCCCTCTTGGAAAGATCTCAGCCTGACCTTCCTGTTGTAGTATCTGCGCAGGCTCTGCTGGTAGATGCTGGACCGGCTGAGTGCCAACAGCCGGCCCTCTTCCAGCAGATCGACGGCGTCTTGACGTGCTTCTTCTGCTTCTTCTGCTTCTTCCACGGTGTACATGGTGACTCGCGGGGAATCGAACTCTATGTCCGTTGGGATGACGGCTTCAGCACCGTAGACGAGGAAGAAAGGCGTGAAGCCGGTTGACTTGAGTCATGCGCAGACTCCAGAGGACGGCTGGCAACTCATCGAGCCAGCAGCCAGCCAAGCGCTCCAGAGGCTCGACTAGTCGGGGCTTGATGCCGAACAGGATGAGGCCGTTTGCTTGCTCCACCTGGCCGTTTGACTGTGGATGGGCGACGGACGCTAGGTCCAGTCGGATGCCCTGTGTCGCGCAGAAACGGGCCAAGGCGCCTTTGGCAAAATTCATGCCGTTGTCGGTGATGATGCTGTGTGGTACGCCGTACCAAATTGTGATGTCGGAGATGAAAGTCACGGCAGTCGGACCATTCAGCTTCTTGATTGGCTTCGCTTCTATCCACTTGGTGAACTTGTCCACCGTGACAAGTAAGTGAGTTAAGCCACCTCGTGCCGTCTTGAATGGTCCCACCATGTCTAGGCCCCAAACTGCGAAGGGCCAGGCAATGGGGATGGTCTTGAGTGCAGAAGCCGGCTGATGCGGCTTGGAGCGGAACTTCTGGCACCCTTTGCATTTTTGGACCAATTCCTTGGCCTCTTCCAAGGCCGTTGGCCAGAAGAAACCGTGTCGGAAGGCTTTGGCGACGAGTGCTCTTGAAGCCGCATGGTGGCCGCACTCACCTTGATGGATGTCTTTGAGAATTGATTGGCCTTGCTCTGGCTCTACGCAGCGCTGGTAGACACCAGTGACGCTGCGCCTGACCAGCTCTCTATTGACTATGGTGTAGGCTGCCACTCGGCATTGTACTTGCCGAGCTAAGATCTCATCAGTCGGCAGCTCTTTGCTCACCAGGAATTTGAGGATGGGCTAGGCCCATGAGGGTGCTGCTATTTCTTCGACTGCCAGAACTGCGACTTGGACGAGGGCGGCTGGGCTGGGAGGCGGCGGGCTGGAGTCAGTAACCGCTTGCTGGATTAATGAAGTCCCCGGGCCAGCTGGTGCAGCCCTCGGGCTGAGTTCTGGAGTCTTCGGGCTGGCCGCCGCAGTCCCCGGGCCGGGTTCTGCAGTTCCTGGGCCGGCTTCAACTGTAGCGGCTTTGGAGCCATCTGCCAAAATCCTCGTACCGTCTGCTGGAGCTCTGGAGTCGGATCCGACTTCTTCGGGGGGAGCTGGCACAAAGATGGAGTCTGAGGGAGTCCTGGATTAGGGGGTGTTTGGGTAGCCGGACTATACCTTCAGCCGGACTCCTGGACTATGAAGATACAAGATTGAAGACTTTGTCTCGTGTCCGGATGGGACTTTCCTTGGCGTGGAAGGCAAGCTTGGCGATGCGGATATTCAAGATCTCCTACCATTGTAACCGACTCTGTGTAACCCTAACCCTATCCGGTGTCTATATAAACCGGAGGGTTGTAGTCCGTAGGCAATCAACTCCATACACAACAATCATACCATAGGCTAGCTTCTAGGGTTTAGCCTCCTTGATCTCGTGGTAGATCTACTCTTGTACTACCCATATCATCAATATTAATCAAGCAGGAGTAGGGTATTACCTCCATCGAGAGGGCCCGAACCTGGGTAAAACAAAGTGTCCCCTGTCTCCTGTTACCATCCGGCCTAGACGCACAGTTCGGGACCCCCTACCCGAGATCCGCCGGTTTTGACACCGACATTGGTGCTTTCATTGAGAGTTCCTTTGGGTCGTCGCCTTTAGGCCCGAGGGCTCCTCCGATCATCAACAACGATGCGGTCCAGGGTGAGCTTTTTCTCCCCGGACAGATCTTCGTCTTCGGCGGCTTCGCACTGCGGGCCAATTCACTTGGCCACCTGGAGCAGATCGAAAGCTACACCCCTGGCCATCAAGTCAGGTTTGGAAGCCCAAACTACACGTCAGACATCCGCGGAGATTTGATCTTCGACGGATTCGAGCCACAGCCAAGTGCGCCGCACTGTCTCGTGGGGCATGATCTAGCTCTGCCGCTGAACAGTACCCTGGAGGCCGCAAACGCACCGGCTCTGACCCCTAATTCGGAGCCAGCTGCGCCAATCGAGGGTGAGCGGTTGGACATCACCTCGGGGGCTGTAATCTCAAAGGCGATCGAGCCAAACGCCAGCCCCGCACTCCACACGGCCCGTGACTCCAAGGAGCCGGATTCCTCTCCGAACTCCGAACCCCTCGCGTCCCTGCCGATCGAACCCGATTGGGCGCCAATAATGGAGTTCACCGCCGCGGACATCTTTCAGCACTCGCCCTTAGGCGACATCCTGAATTCTCTAAAGTCTCTCTCTTTATCAGGAGAGCCCTGGCCGGATTACGGTCAGCGAGGATGGGATACGGATGATGAAGAAATTCAAAGCCCACCCACCACCCACTTGGTAGCCACTGTTGACAATTTAAACGACGTGCTCAACTGCGACTCCGGAGACATCGACAGCATGGATGACGATGCAGGAGATACCAACGAACCAACGCCCATAGGGCATTGGACAGCCACCTCATCCCACGATGTGTACATGGTGGATACCCCTAAAGGAAGCGACAACGAGGAAGAAGGGGAAGGGACGGGAAATCGACCCCCCGAAAAGCAATCAAAGCATCGGCGTAAACGCTGACCCAAGCCCTGCATCGACAAAAACCCAGCCATAGGGCAGGACGAGCCGGCAGACGACGAGCAGGCCTTAGAGCAACCGTCCGAACAGGGAAACACGGATAGAGAAACCGAACATCCCTCCTCCGGCGAAAACGGCATTCCAGACAACCTCACGCCGAATAAACCTATGGAGCAGAAGAATCTCCACGAGAGGCTCGTTGCAACTGCACGCAGCATAAAAAAGCAGAAGCGGAAGCTAAAAACAGCGGAAGATGCTTACTCCGGATTAGATGGAGCAAAGTAACCAATACAACAGATAAGTACGGCGGCAGTCGCCGCACTAAAAGCTATCCGAAAAGAAAGCTACTGCCTGAATTCGACGAAGAGGCCCTAGAGCCCTCGCATTCAAAAAATGAAAAAGCCACGCGGTCGAATAGACGACCCCATAAAGCGGCAAGCGGCGCCGCACATAAATTGGCATGCGACCCACTTAAGGATTCGCATCATGGCCCAGTCAGGTCCATTTATGGGCCAAGAAAGCAAGCTCTCACAAGCAACGCTATGAAGCCATCATCAGAATCTGGCATACCCAAATACAGGGGCACCGCACACCCCCTATGTTTCACCAATGAGGTCCTGGACTATGAATTCCTAGAGGGATTCAAACCCGTAAACATAGAGGCATATGATGGGACAACAGACCCTGGAGTCTGGATCGAGGATTATATCCTCCACATACACATGGCTAGAGGAGATGATCTCCACGCCATAAAATATCTACCCCTTAAGCTTAAAGGGCCAGCTCGGCATTGGCTTAAAAGCCTTCCAGAAAACACAATCGGAAGCTGGGAAGAGCTCGAGGATGCTTTCCGAGCAAACTTTCAAGGGACCTATGTCCGTCCCCCAGATGCAGACGATCTTAGTCACATAACTCAACAACCCGGGGAATCAGCTCGGCAGTTCTGGAATAGATTCCTCACTAAAAAGAATCAGATAGTCGACTGTCCGGACGCCGAAGCCTTAGCAGCTTTCAGGCATAATGTCCGAGATGAATGGCTCGCCAGACACCTCGGCCAAGAAAAGCCAAGGACAATGGCCGCACTAACAAGCCTCATGACCCGCTTTTGTGCAGGGGAGGACAGCTGGTTGGCAAGGTGCAGCCCCAGCGACCCAAGTACATTCGAAACCAGGGATGGAAACAGAAAACCGCGACGCAACAAGGACCGTCGCTGGACTAAGGACAAAAGTCCAAAGAGCACGGCAGTCAATGCTGGATTCAAAGGCTCACGACAAAATCAGGAAAAATCGCCCCCAGGACAACAGGGACGATCCATCCAACCTAAATAAAATCCTAGACAGGATATGTCAGATACACAGTACTTCCGGGAAGCCTGCTAACCATACCCACAGAGACTGTTGGGTTTTCAAACAATCCGGCAGACTCAATGCCGAACACAAGGGGCTCGACACACCAAGCGAAGACGAGGACGAACCCCAAAAGCAGAGCACCAGGAAACAAAAGAACTTCCCACAGGAAGTAAAAACAGTGAACTCACTTCACATAACAAAACATGCAGCGCCCGTAAAGGTACGCACCACACGGCCCAAAGGGTCCTGCCACTGGTTGTCAAAACCGATCATCTTCGATCAGCTAGATTATTCTAGGAATATCAAGAATGTAGGCTGGACTGCCTTGATACTCGATCCAATAATTGGCGGACTCAAGTTTTCAAATGTCCTTATGGACGGCGGCAGTGGACTAAACCTGATATATCAGGATACAATCCGGCACATGGGGATAAACCCAGCAAGAATCCGCCGCAGTAAAACCTCCTTTCAAGGGGTAATACCTGGTCCGGACACCCATTGTACGGGTTTTCTCCGGCTCACGGTCACATTCGGCTCTGCCGATAACCTCCGCCGCAAAAAGCTGACCTTCCATATCGTCCCGTTCTCAGGTCGCTATCAAGCACTACTGGGACACAAAGCTTTCGCTCGCTTTAACGCAATACCACATTACGCATCTCTTACGCTCAAGATGCCCGGTCCACGAGGCATCATCTCTTTGAAGGGGAAGCACTAAAGCGCGCCTCCCCAAGCGGAGGACTGTGCGGCCGCTTTAACAGCCCCACAGCAAAATGGCCTCACTGGCCAATAAACTTCAAAATACGTCATTCAAGACCACGAACGCGGATAGACAAGTTCGGTGCAAAATCATCATTGATGCAGGCCTAGAAGCCATATACCCCCGCACTGGGGGCTCCACGCATATACAATAAGAGACAATAAAGCTCAATCTCATATATCTTACTTTGCTTATTTTAAACTTTTTCGGCGCGACCAGTTTTAAACTCAGTTCCTCTCTTTTACAGATGAACGTCGTGCGGCGCCCGTCCAGGATACGACACAACGGAGACACAGGCGCAGACGTGCAGTAGGGACCCGTCCTAAAGGATTCTTTTTAGATTAAGACCCTGCGTAAACCTTTTTTACAGTCTCTTGTTGCTACACATCCCCTGGTTTTTTCTTTCTAGTATAACCAAGGAGGAGGCTGGCGTCTTGGCATGTGGCCACGTCGGAATTTTTGCACGTACCTGGACACTAGGGGATTTTTTAATAAAGAGTGTTGTTTCACCCGCACTCATAAAGACCGAACACCTTCGGGAGTGTTCGGCGTCGCGAGTTTTGGCATTATATGCATCAGCTCCGAATCATGTCTTTGGTCAAATGTTGGGTTGCCCGGCTCCTGAGTTCGGCTACCTTACGTTTCGCTCTATCGGCTAAGGTAGCACCAGGAGAACTACTGCGATTGTGCCCCCGGTTCGGCCAGGGCGAGCACCTCAGTAGAGAAAGCCGAAAACTGACTGTCATGGTGTAGCGTGAGACTGGTCAGCCACTCGATGACCTATCGGAATCTATCGGATTCCTCCGCTTTAACAAAGGGCCGCTTCCCGATCAGGCACATACGCGCCCCGAATTCGGACGAGTGCAGTTGCCACCAAGGAGCTACCTAAAGAGTCTCATTTTCAAACTCCTATGGCTAAGTGAAAGTGTTAAAGCATTATAGTCCGGTTGCCTGGCCCGCTGCGCTATCACCTCCTTTGTAGGACCAAGACGTTGGGTTAAGTGTGAAAATGCGTCTTCTGCGAGCACCCCCGCACTATGTGTGTGGGGGCTGAAGCCAACGACTGCCATCTTTCAGATTCTATATATATATATATATATATATATATATATATATATATATATATATATATATATATATATATCTTAAAACGGCCGCATAAAAGGTGTTTACAATACTTGGAGGCACAAGTATAAAAAAGGCCACTACAATTTATCAAAATATTACTTTATAATTACATATGCTATCATAACATAGCATCTTTCGGGCACTGCGTCTCTATTACATGAGCGCCTTCAAGAACTTCCTAAAAATAGTGCTCGGAAGGTACTCGGCTTTTGTCTGAATCTCATGATGCAACAACGATGGTCTCCATCTCTGCCCAGTATGTCTTAAGACGGGCAAGAGCCATCTGTGCACCCTCTATGCATGCTGACCTCTTCATTGCAGTTATACGCGGCACCGCGTCAAGGAATTGCTGCACCAAGCTGAAATAACTCTTCAGCTCCGGTCTCCCAGGCCACAGATGACCCATGACGTACTTCATGGCGAGTCCGGACAATCTATTCAGCTCGGCCCATTGAGCCAGGCGATCATCCACTGCCAGTGGATGCTCTGGATTATGAAACTATGACCAGAAAAGCTTTTCCACTTCGCGATCTTCCAGATCTCGAAAGTGTTCGGTCGCATCAGCAGCACTTGCTGCCAAATCCAGATAGATGTCCTCCACACTCCACATCTGGTCCAACGGAGCAAACTTCGGATCACAAACCTTCCTCCGCAGCATAAAGGGCTTTCCAGCCGCAATCTGTTTGGCCTGATGCAGCTCCTCTTTCGCAGCTCTCATTGCAGAGCGAGCGTCCTTGGCATCGGCAACAGCCTTCTCTAAGTCCGTCTGCCTCGCCCGGTCTTCTTTCTCAAGAAGTTTGCAACGGTCTACAGTGCTCTTTAACTTCTCGGCCATCTCTTCTTTGCTTCGGCAGTGAGCAGCCTGTTCGGCTCTCAGCTCTTCAAGGGCCTTCTTGGCAGCCGCATCGCTTTTTCTGGTTTGCTCCTTAGCTCGGGCAAGTTCTGCCCTAAGATTCTCCACGGCGGTTGTACCATCTGCGTCAAGCACACACATTGTAAGACACTGGCATGAAGCTCCTCTTACCTAATGCCGCCCGAAGAATTACATACCTTGAGCCTCATCTAGCCGCTTGTTGACAAGCGCGATGTCGGCATCTGGCACGTCCAGTTGCCGCTTTAGTTCGGCCACATCATCAGTTCGGCTTGATTCTGGACACCTCGCCACCTACATTCAATGGCGACATCTTAGACCTGGGATTATGATCCTCTGCGCGCCGTCATTTCTTGACAACGCGCAAAGTCTCAGGGGCTACTATCTACACAGGGCGCATCTTAGTTATGCGCAACTGACAAAAGTGTACATTATCTAACGTACCTCAAAACCCGTCAGTAAACTTTTGACGGCATCATGCAATCCGCTTTCTGCGGATGAAATCCTTTCAATCACCATGCCCATCAATGCATGGTGCTCTTCTAAGATAGAGGCTCGCCCCAGAAGAATCTTTAGTTCCTCCGGCCGAGCACCAGACGGTGCCGGACTTGTCCTATGGCCTCTTTCGAAGGCCGGACGCGGAAAGCCTTGGGGGGCCACATAGTTATCTTCCGCCCCTGCCGGATTCGGAGAAACCCTCCGCGACGACACCTCAGGGTCGCCCGCCTCGCTAGACGGTACGGCAGGGGGGGCGTCCTGCTCTCCATCATCTCCGAAAGAAGATCCCCCGAAGACGAGCTCTGCTGAGAAGGGCTGAGGTCCGAGCTATAAGGTAAAATTTCGGTTAGTCTTCTCAGACATAAATCAAGGATTTCTCTCATCCCTCAAAAGGAAAACCTCTCTCTACTTACGGCTCGCTGGAGGGCTGATCCCCTTGAGGGCGTGGTCCGGCCGAGGAACTTCCCGGTGTCGGACCCTCTGACGAGGATTTTCTCCCCCGTTTCGAGGCCATGGTCTCCGGGTCGTCAGAGGCGGCTCTCTTCTTCCCCTTAGGAGAGGAATTGTCGGTTCCTCCCTTCGGAGCAGCCTCCTTCGAGGAGGCCATAGCTTCCTTGTCCTCCCCCTCCAAACGCATTTTCTCCATGTTAGGACCCCGACTCAATGCCACATCGATCTAGCATGTAACACCTCATATCACTTTGCGGCCTCACGCACGGTATTCCCACGGGTGTCGCCTTACCTTAGCCCGGGACCGTTTGCGCCTTTTGGCACACGTATATGACAGTGTCGCTAGCATCCATATGATAAGGAGCCCGGGCTGACATGGCTAGTCGTAAACCCAAAGTGGCACAGACTTACAGGGACAGGCATCCATGACCCAGCATCGAACGTGTCGGTCATCAGCGAGTGAATCCAGGCTGTAGCACTGGGCTAGCAGGACTCCGGTGAACCGGGCTGTAGCAGGCTAACAGGACTCCGGTATTCATCGCGTGACATTTCCCCAAAGGGACAGACACAGGAACGAAGAAGGACACATGCCGGCCAGCCTAAGTGTTCCGGAGCGGTAGCGAGCTACCATGGCTCGGTGGAAACACTAGGAGACATTTCCCGGTAAGAGAGGCTACTAAAGATAAACAACTAGATGATCAGATCCCACACATACCAAGCATTTCAATAACATACACACAATATGCTTGATATGTGCAAATACAACATGGCATCACAACATGACTCTATGACTCAAGTAATTTATCAATAGACTCCGAGGAGCGAGATATTACAAACATGGGTCTCATGACCCAACATTCAGAGCATACAAAACAAAGCACAAGCGGAAGCTATCATGTCTGAGTACAGACATCTATAAATGAAAAAGGTTGAGAAGCCTGACTATCTACCAAATCCTGCCGAGGCACAAGATCGTAGCTGAGGTAACAAGCTAAACGTCGAAGACCACGCGGAAATACTAGTGAGACTGAAGTCTCTCTGCAAAAACATAAAATAGGCAAACGTGAGTACAAATGTACCCAGCAAGACTTACATCAGAACTAACTACATATGCATCATTATCAACAAAGGGGATGGTGGGGTTTAACTGCAGCAAGCCAGCTTTGACTCGGTGGCTATCCTGAACTACGACTGCAAGTAACTCTTTTGAGGTGGCGCACACGAGTCCACATATTCACCATATCAATACACCACTATGGATCCGCTCCCGTCTCCCTACGAGAACGCCATCCATAGCACTCACACTTATCTTGCGTATTTTAGAGTATCCACTTTCACTTGTCTATGAACTAATATAAGCAACCCAGAAGTCCTTTTCCGCGGACACGGCTATTCGAATAGATGATGATAACCCTGCAGGGGTGTACTTCTTCACACACGCTCTCACCACTTACCGCCGTTTACACGACATGTACTCGGCAACCTTCAAGCGGAAGCCCAACGTGGGTGTCGGCCACGACCTACCTAAACACTCGAGTCTCTAGTCCAGGTTTATCGCCTATTCGGGTTCCATCCATGAGGAGATCCGGCCGGAGTTTCGCTCACAGCCCCAAACGATGTGAACAGGGTTCCGTGACACCAAACGGGCGCCCGGTATACCCGGCCACGTGCCTACCGCATCACAGCCCACCCCTCCGATCAGCGCTGCCCACGGCCTCCAGCATACTACAAACACCAGAAACTACTTGCAACTCCTGGACAGAGGACAAGGGTGATCAAGAAGCCGAGAGGGTCCATTGGTTTCGGGCCCAATGCGTGGTAGTAGCTGAATCATGGATCACAAACACAGAACTCAGTTCCTGAGGACGGCTGCAATGAGACAACCCACCATGTACTCCTACATGGCCTCTCACCGCTACCTTTACCAAATCGTGTTCACCACTTAGCTCACACACAGTAGGACATGTTCACACACCTCTGATTCATCCCCGATGAACCAGACCTGACTCAACTCTAAGCAATAGCAGGCATGACAAACAAACATGAATGAGTAGGCACAACAGGGCTCAAACAACTCCTACTCATACTAGTGGGTTTCATCTATTTACTGTGGAATGACAGGTCATGCAAAGGATAAAGGGGTTCAGCTACCGCAGCAAGTAACAGATGAATCGTTGTTGTCCTAATGCAGTAAAAGAGAGCAGGAGCGAGAGAGTGGGATTGTATCGGAATGAACAAGGGGGTTTTGCTTGCCTGGCACTTCTGAAGATAACATTGAGTCTTCATCAGTGTCAACGATCACAACGTCGGAACATCGTCTACCGAGAGGGGACAAATACCGGCAACACAGAAGGGAACACAATTAATGCAATGCACAATATGATGCATGATCATGACATGGCAAAATGAATGTGTTTTGGGCTAATGCAGCTAGCAACAGATTAAATGAAGTTGGTTTGAATACAAGATTCAAATTCAAACTCCATATGTGATTATTCAAATGCCATTTAATTGATTTGTGCTATACAGCAGCTATAAGTTATTCTAACATGCATGAAAATGGTACAGATGGATTCCTTGAATTTTTCTGATAATTTTTCATATATAATTTATTTAATTTGGACTTACGGTTAATTTTCTATGATTTATTGAAGTTTTAGCTATTTTCTGGAATTAATAAATCATTTAAGAATTATTTAAATTCCAGAAAACATTTACTGCGTCAGCAGTGCGTCACCGTGACGTCAGCAGGTCAATAGACGCTGCTGGTGGTCAAACCTGACGTGTGGGGGCCACACGTCAGTGACACAGGACCTAATCCCGGTCAAACCCAGCGCTGACTGGGGTTTGACCAGGGGTGGGGCCCACTGTCAGTGGCTGTGGGTTTAAATAGTTGGGTCATTAACACAGATTAAGCATGCCACGTCGGCAGTCGCCGGAGTTTCGCCGGCGACGACCCAAAACGCGGCGGAGACACACCGGGGTGGCTCGGGTTTCGTCTATACTGCACCATTCGGTGCGCCCTTTGGCTCTACGGAGAGCTGGCGCGATGGCGCGTCGGATGGTCGTGGTCTCCGGGCCTGGGGTGGCCGGAGTCGACGGCGGCGAGCTCGGTTGCGGCCGCCGGAACTCGGGTGAGACACGGGCGACCACTAGGGGGCACGAGAGGGCGAGCTGCGGCAGGCAACGGGCTCGTGGAGACGTTCTGAGCACGATGGTGCACTCGGGTGGGAGCTCCAGTGGCTGCAGTGACGGCGGCAACAAGGTCAGCGGCGGCCGGAGTTCGGCCAACGGCGGGTTAGGCGATGCAGGGCGCTAGGGGAGACGTTGGTGCGTGCTACGTGCTCCTGGTGAGGCGTGGAGCACGGTGGTGTGCCCGGCTTCGAGCCACAGTGGCTCTGGCCACGACGGCGACGAGGCACGGCGGCGGCGAGCTTCGGCCGTGGTGGAAGATGGAGCTAGGGGACGAAATCAAGTGCGCGGAGTGAGGGGAAGAGAAGAGGAGCTCACGGGGAGTCGGACGAGACGCTAAGTGGGCTCGGGGACGTCCTGTCGGCGGCGAATCGAACGGCGGCGATTGCCGGCCGTGGCGATGAAGATGGCGGTGATGGCGTGGCTACAGGGCACCCGGCATCGCATGCGTCGTGGTAGAGCTTCATGGGGTCGGGACGGAGCTCCTGAGCTCATCGGAAGGGCGAGGGGTGGCCGGTGGCTATGGATGCGACGGCGGCGCCCTCCGGTGGCTCTCGGTGGTGCTCCAAATCGAGAGAGGGAGAGAGCCAGAGCGAGCAGAGAGAGGGATAGCGGTCGGGGACGACTCCGTGGCGTCGCTAGAGGCTCGGGGAGGAAGCATGAGGTGGCCAGGGGAAGCAGGAGGTGGCGCGCGCGGCGGCGTCGCGGTGTCCGTCCTCCTGGCAGGGAGGAAGATGACAAGGGGGAGGAGGTGGGCTGGGCCTGCCAGATGGGCTGGCCAGCTGGGCCAGGTAAGTGGCGCCAGGTAGTCCTTCTCTCTCTTTTTATTTCTGTTTTTGTTTAGCTATTTTGTTCTGTGTTGTTTTAGTTTAGTAAAATACTAAACCATTTTATAAAATCCTGAAAATAGTTATGTGGCTAGAGTTAAAACATACCAAACCACATAAAATGTTTCAGTAATTATTGGACATATATTGTTTATATATCAAATATATATCCAATGCAAATAGCTATTTATTTAATTCAAAGGCCCAAAATAATTAACTCTGAGATACCAAAAATATTGTTTTGAGTTTTACCTCTTTGCAATATTTTTAGAGACTAAGAGGAACATTTTCTTGGACTCGTTTGAGAAGATTTAAATGTTGGTTATTTTTAGAGGTTTCCTGAGGCTTTTTTGAAAATTCCTCAATTCAAATTTCATTTGAATTTAAACATGATGCACACATGAGGGTCTAGCCCAGTGCATAACAGGACCAGGGATGTGACAACTCACCCCCACTAAACAAAAATCTCGTCCCGAGATTCAAGCGTAGGGTAAGGTGAAGGGGAAACGCAACTAGTATAATCTTCACGATCCAGGGTGCACTTCATAAGAACCTTGATTCGATCATCATCTTGTCTCGAAGTCTTGCTCTGAGAACTCCAACTATCATGACAACGAGAGGAAGGAAAGACCCTAAAAGAATTAATCTTCTCAAAGAACGAACAACTCAGGATTAACTCACGGAATGGGACATAGCAACATCTCTCGAGCTGAGAGACGAAGCACACCTCTAGAGGAATGGAGTGGAACAGATGACGAAGGTTCACTAGGTAGACAACGATTCCACACCTAAGAAGGTGGTGAACAGTTGTCAACGTAGCGAGGAGTTGAGTTGCCATGATACCTCAACGAGACATCCTGGAGAGGGGGGGGGTGATTCGTAGATATATCCCCTTAAGTGGCAAAATAATTACCTTTGATTCAGAGATCATTGAAACTCTTTAAACCAGCCTAGGACAATTCTTGAGCGATCGTTTGGAGGGGGTCGGTAGAATGGCATACTCGGACTTGGATGATGTGGATTACCTTGTTGAAGACAACGTAATGGATGAATTTGCTTATCACCGGAAATGGAAGAGACCCTTGTTAGAATGGCACATTGGCGGTGCAAGCTGGGAACAAAATGCAAATGTTGGGAATGATTCTGGTAACTAGGGAAGAACCCAACAATAGAGAGTGAATTCACTGTTTGAGAAGGTCATAGCATTGCCGAGGAAACTGAGAGCACTATACAGTTAATGCCGACGAACAAACCTAGCACTTGTGCGTGCTCTCAAGAACTTGAGCATTTCCACAATCATCAAGGTTTTATTAACAACCGCGTCAAGGGTGCTGACAACACAACATACTACCATGATGAATAGCGATGGACGATGCAGATGCGAAGGAGGATATCACTTTCTCAGATTTCACCTTAGCGAGGCCAAGCAAACAAAATCTGGATGATCGACCGAGAGACATTTAGCACTCCGCTTCTAATGTTCTCCTTGATGTGCTAGCGTAATCCACCCATAGATATGGTTTGATATCTAGAACATCAAGTAAAAAGGTCGGACTTCGGAACACAGAAATCCATAGGGGCAACTAGGGAGTAATCCTACGAAATCCCTATGGGGAGGTGGCCAACTTCCTCAAACAAGATACTATAATAATAGGTCTACCGGATGGGTGTGTTGGCCACGACATCCACCTTGCCGGTTATTGAGAGACCAATATTATAATTCTTGGGAAATGTTCCAACCATCACATCTGCCTGAGATTCAGATCTGGTTGGTGTCAGGATATCCCAGACTCATCAAGTCTAGAAAGAAAAATGAAAGTTTGCAACACAAATCGACGAGATAATGTTGCGGGATTCTCGGGGAGTGAGCTACGATAGTAAGCTCCAAAACATGAGCTGGTTCTGCTACAAACATGCGAACACGTTGTCCCAGACAAGCATGTCCACGTAGCAGTCTTATAACTAAACACTACCGAGTTCAGGTGGAGAACCATCATCGAGGATATCGAAGTCTTTACGCAAGTCCATGGATTAGATCCCAAGCATAGACTTCTTTTCCTTGAACAAGTCAATCAGTGGCTTAGTGTGCTAGGGACACATATAGAATGAAGGTTGCAAGTCTCCAGACTACAGAATACTTCGCATGTGTGCATGACTGATTTGGGATGATTCCAAAGGAAACAAAACAATCTTTCTCAAATTCACGGCGGCAACTTTCACCAAATGCACGTGTATAAGAGGAAGTCACTCCTTTCATCGAACAAATACTTCATGAGCTAGCATGAAGAAAATGCTTTCAAAAGTTTCCAACACTAGCTTAATGTTCAACAACATCATGGAGGAGATAAGGATGTTGCCAATGGGCTCAACAACAATTCATCTAGGTTTCCTTTTAAAAGGAATTCCATAGTTAAGTGAACACGGTGATAGCATTGGTCAGACCAAAGATGTAATGGTGTATGCTCGAGGGATCAACCACGAATAAGACAACATTACGAGCATCGTTGGTACTGATTTGATTTGACGATAGCCCACACTCAAATCAAAGGATTGATAAGACAATAGGTCCAGCAACTGATCACAAGGACCAATCGATGAAGATATCATCTTTCTTCAGCACACCCTACACAAGAATATCCCTTTGGAACGAACTAAGTCAGGCAAGCTTTTATCTTCCAACTCTCCAAGTTGTTGTCTAGCTTAACCAACTAGCTCAGGGATATCTAACACCGATCTTGGAGAGAGGGTGGTTCACAAGAAACCAACTTGATCACGAGCTCAACATAACAGTCAGGGAACAACCTGGTAATACTTCCGAGAAGATATTCGGAAAATCACGAACCACCGGTATGTTACTAAGCTCGAGAACAATCTTACTTTTCAGGGCAAGACGATATGATCAAATAAGCAAGGATTGGCACTATCCTAACTCACTGATCGGAGAGTGCACCAGAAATAAGGACTAGGTAGCACAATCAACCTTAGGGTGACGATTCAATAATCAACACGCTAAGAATGAGGTTATCGTCCATTTAACTACCAAGCAATGGAGTTGCTAGTAGTATTGATTTCACACGCCATGATTCATTTGTCGGCATTCCGGTTACAATAACACGGAAACCGAGAAATTATCAATGATGATCAGAAGTATTACTGCGTCAAGAATTCATAAGATGGTGTGCAATTCCCATGATATTCCTGATATAAAGATGGTAATACTTCAAGATAGAACAGACCAGAAGCTGGATTGGCATTTTGATCTGCGGAATACAATTGCTTTGACCCAATCCTAGATATGGATGAGATTCTGGAGTTTGTTTCTCCTATTCATTCTGAAATAGAATGGCTTGGCGGACCACAAGGGTAATAGGCATCGACGAACGAATGCACGCATACTCTTGACTATCAATTGATAGGCGAGGGTCGGAAACAATTAAGATGGGACAACTCAAAAGAACATATGATTTTCTAAGTTGTGGATGCATGGATTAGCATGTCGAACGAAGTTCAACATATTTCTTCCGGATAACCCATGCAGAAAGGTAGAACTGGCAGAGCCACAATATATAATGGAGAACTCATCAAGAATAATCCTGTTGTGATATTTCAGTTCAACGAGGAACTTCTGCCATAAGTAGTTCATGGTATTTGGAAGAAGAAGATACCACGGACTTCAAGGACTATCGCAAAGGTTACTAATATCCTAAAGGCACTAGCAATTACTATCAACATGAAGTAGGTAGAGTGAATCTCGGGTTCAAGAACCCAGGAACAGAATACCTATTACTAAGTAGCATCACGGGATGCTTTCGAGAATGATGGCCAGAATCATCACACTGGGAACACAAATCATGGCTAAATTACTAGATGATCCCCTAAGACACCTAGGGTCATAATAATATCTCCAACATATATGTCAAGGTAACGGAGTACCTCAACTCACTGATTAGTGTGGTTAATCTGGCCCATGGGAACATTGAAACGGGAAGAAAGGATTTGCAAATGCATCAGACTACTTAGAAACCTGGGATGACTCGGACAGCATAACGGCTGTAAATGCTCAGAAAAGATTTGAGACATTCACAAAAATGGTGGCATAACCACTCAGAAGCACAATATCAAGGTTTCGAGATCAACAATTAATATACGGAAATAGTAGGAACTAAACTGAGACTTAAATCCAACAATCTTATAAGTCCACTGATTAGTAACACGTGATCCTAATAGAAAGAAGAGATAGCCTAGTTCTTAATCCCCGTAGAAGAGAAGATGACGACTCAGATCAGAAGGCCATGAGGTATAAGGAGTAAAAAGAGCCTTACGTTCCATCCCACAATCAATTCCCCTACATATAACTAAAGAATTTCTAGACTCAACATCGACCAGTTTGGCTTGGTAATCCTACAGGTAGTCAAGCTCTGATACCAACGCTGTCAGGACCCCGACTCAATGCCACATCGATCTAGCATGTAACACCTCATATCACTTTGCCGCCTCACGCACGGTATTCCCACGGGTGTCGCCTTACCTTAGCCCGGGACCGTTTGCGCCTTTTGGCACACGTATATGACAGTGTCGCTAGCATCCATATGATAAGGAGCCCGGGCTGACATGGCTAGTCGTAAACCCAAAGTGGCACAGACTTACAGGGACAGGCATCCATGACCCAGCATCGAACGTGTCGGTCATCAGCGAGTGAATCCAGGCTGTAGCACTGGGCTAGCAGGACTCCGGTGAACCGGGCTGTAGCAGGCTAACAGGACTCCGGTATTCATCGCGTGACATTTCCCCAAAGGGACAGACACAGGAACGAAGAAGGACACATGCTGGCCAGCCTAAGTGTTCCGGAGCGGTAGCGAGCTACCATGGCTCGGTGGATACACTAGGAGACATTTCCCGGTAAGAGAGGCTACTAAAGATAAACAACTAGATGATCAGATCCCACACATACCAAGCATTTCAATAACATACACACAATATGCCTGATATGTGCAAATACAACATGGCATCACAACATGACTCTATGACTCAAGTAATTTATCAATAGACTCCGAGGAGCGAGATATTACAAACATGGGTCTCATGACCCAACATTCAGAGCATACAAAACAAAGCACAAGCGGAAGCTATCATGTCTGAGTACAGACATCTATAAATGAAAAAGGCTGAGAAGCCTGACTATCTACCAAATCCTGCCGAGGCACAAGATCGTAGCTGAGGTAACAAGCTAAACGTCGAAGACCACGCGGAAATACTAGTGAGACTGAAGTCTCTCTGCAAAAACATAAAATAGGCAAACGTGAGTACAAATGTACCCAGCAAGACTTACATCAGAACTAACTACATATGCATCATTATCAACAAAGGGGATGGTGGGGTTTAACTGCAGCAAGCCAGCTTTGACTCGGTGGCTATCCTGAACTACGACTGCAAGTAACTCTTTTGAGGTGGCGCACACGAGTCCACATATTCACCATATCAATACACCACTATGGATCCGCTCCCGTCTCCCTACGAGAACGCCATCCATAGCACTCATACTTATCTTGCGTATTTTAGAGTATCCACTTTCACTTGTCTATGAACTGATATAAGCAACCCAGAAGTCCTTTTCCGCGGACACGGCTATTCGAATAGATGATGATAACCCTACAGGGGTGTACTTCTTCACACACGCTCTCACCACTTACCGCCGTTTACACGACATGTACTCGGCAACCTTCAAGCGAAAGCCCAACGTGGGTGTCAGCCACGGCCTACGTAAACACTCGAGTCTCTAGTCCAGGTTTATCGCCTATTCGGGTTCCATCCATGAGGAGATCCGGCCGGAGTTTCGCTCACAGCCCCAAACGATGTGAACAGGGTTCCGTGACACCAAACGGGCACCCGGTATACCCGGCCACGTGCCTACCGCATCATAGCCCACCCCTCCGGTCAGCGCTGCCCACGGCCTCCAGCATACTACAAACACCAGAAACTACTTGCAACTCCTGGACAGAGGACGAGGGTGATCAAGAAGCCGAGAGGGTCCATTGGTTTCGGGCCCAATGCGTGGTAGTAGCTGAATCATGGATCACAAACACAGAACTCAGTTCCTGAGGACGGCTGCAATGAGACAACCCACCATGTACTCCTACATGGCCTCTCACCGCTACCTTTACCAAATCGTGTTCACCACTTAGCTCACACACAGTAGGACATGTTCACACACCTCTGATTCATCCCCGATGAACCAGACCTGACTCAACTCTAAGCAATAGCAGGCATGACAAACAAACATAAATGAGTAGGCACAACAGGGCTCAAACAACTCCTACTCATACTAGTGGGTTTCATCTATTTACTGTGGAATGACAGGTCATGCAAAGGATAAAGGGGTTCAGCTACCGCAGCAAGTAACAGATGAATCATTGTTGTCCTAATGCAGTAAAAGAGAGCAGGAGCGAGAGAGTGGGATTGTATCGGAATGAACAAGGGGGTTTTGCTTGCCTGGCACTTCTGAAGATAACATTGAGTCTTCATCAGTGTCAACGATCACAACGTCGGAACATCGTCTACCGAGAGGGGACAAATACCGGCAACACAGAAGGGAACACAATCAATGCAATGCACAATATGATGCATGATCATGACATGGCAAAATGAATGTGTTTTGGGCTAATGCAGCTAGCAACAGATTAAATGAAGTTGGTTTGAATACAAGATTCAAATTCAAACTCCATATGTGATTATTCAAATGCCATTTAATTGATTTGTGCTATACAGCAGCTATAAGTTGTTCTAACATGCATGAAAATGGTACAGATGGATTCCTTGAATTTTTCTGATAATTTTTCATATATAATTTATTTAATTTGGAGTTACGGTTAATTTTTTATGATTTATTGAAGTTTTAGCTATTTTCTGGAATTAATAAATCATTTAAGAATTATTTAAATTCCAGAAAACATTTACTGCGTCAGCATTGCGTCACCATGACGTCAGCAGGTCAACAGACGCTGCTGGTGGTCAAACCTGACGTGTGGGGGCCACACGTCAGTGACACAGGACCTAATCCCGGTCAAACCCAGCGCTGACTGGGGTTTGACCAGGGGTGGGGCCCACTGTCAGTGGCTGTGGGTTTAAATAGTTGGGTCATTAACACTGATTAAGCGTGCCACGTCGGCAGTCGCCGGAGTTTGGCCGGCGACGACCCAAAACGCGGCGGAGACACACCGGGGTGGCTCGGGTTTCGTCTATACTGCACCATTCGGTGCGCCCTTTGGCTCTACGGAGAGCTGGCGCGATGGCGCGTCGGATGGTCGTGGTCTCCGGGCCTGGGGTGGCCGGAGTCGACGGCGGCGAGCTCGGTTGCGGCCGCCGGAACTCGGGTGAGACACGGGCGACCACTAGGGGGCACGAGAGGGCGAGCTGCGGCAGGCAACGGGCTCGTGGAGACGTTCTGAGCACGATGGTGCACTCGGGTGGGAGCTCCAGTGGCTGCAGTGACGGCGGCGACGAGGTCAGCGGCGGCCGGAGTTCGGCCAACGGCGGGTTAGGCGATGCAGGGCGCTAGGGGAGGCGTCGGTGCGTGCTACGTGCTCCTGGTGAGGCGTGGAGCACGGTGGTGTGCCCGGCTTCGAGCCACAGTGGCTCTGGCCACGACGGCGACGAGGCACGGCGGCGGCGAGCTTCGGCCGTGGTGGAAGATGGAGCTAGGGGACGAAATCAAGTGCGCGGAGTGAGGGGAAGAGAAGAGGAGCTCACGGGGAGTCGGACGAGACGCTAAGTGGGCTCGGGGACGTCCTGTCGGCGGCGAATCGAACGGCGGCGATTGCCGGCCGTGGCGATGAAGATGGCGGTGATGGCGTGGCTACAGGGCACCCGGCGTCGCATGCGTCGTAGTAGAGCTTTATGGGGTCGGGACGGAGCTCCTGAGCTCATCGGAAGGGCGAGGGGTGGCCGGTGGCTATGGATGCGACGGCGGCACCCTCCGGTGGCTCTCGGTGGTGCTCCAAATCGAGAGAGGGAGAGAGCCAGAGCGAGCAGAGAGAGGGATAGCGGGCGGGGACGACTCCGTGGCGTCGCTAGAGGCTCGGGGAGGAAGCAGGAGGTGGCCAGGGGAAGCAGGAGGTGGCGCGCGCGGCGGCGTCGCGGTGTCCGTCCTCCTGGCAGGGAGGAAGATGACAAGGGGGAGGAGGTGGGCTGGGCCGGCCAGATGGGCTGGCCAGCTGGGCCAGGTAAGTGGCGCCAGGTAGTCCTTCTCTCTCTTTTTATTTCTGTTTTTATTTAGCTATTTTGTTCTGTGTTGTTTTAGTTTAGTAAAATACTAAACCATTTTATAAAATCCTGAAAATAGTTATGTGGCTAGAGTTAAAACATACCAAACCACATAAAATGTTTCAGTAATTATTGGACATATATTGTTTATATATCAAATATATATCCAATGCAAATAGCTATTTATTTAATTCAAAGGCCCAAAATAATTAACTCTGAGATACCAAAAATATTGTTTTGAGTTTTACCTCTTTGCAATATTTTCAGAGACTAAGAGGAACATTTTCTTGGACTCATTTGAGAAGATTTAAATGTTGGTTATTTTTAGAGGTTTCCTCAGGCTTTTTTGAAAATTCCTCAATTCAAATTTCATTTGAATTTAAACATGATGCACACATGAGGGTCTAGCCCAGTGCATAACAGGACCAGGGATGTGACACTCCAGCATCCTGACCAGCACGGGATCCGGCTTGGTTTCAGGAAGGGGAGTCGGACACCTGATCAGCTTTGCTGTCGCTATCCACTCCTGTTTAAAAGGACGGCTCTTTTAGGGGCAAATTTATGAAAATTATACGGATAGAAGGTCCGGGCACAAGGTTGCTTACTTGAGTATCCGGGCGATTGCAGCTTAGGCTTGCGTCCTCGGTTAAATCCGGACACATCTCTTGTGATCCGAAGAACAGTTTATGCATCTCCGCGGGCGTTGCGCCCATAAAGTTCTAGAGAGCTCGCGGTCCCTCTGAATTAAACTCCCATAGGCGAAGGGGGCGACGTTTGCCGGGCAATATTCGGCGAATTAGCATGACCTGCATCACCTCGACCAAGCTGAGGTCTCCTTCCAGGAGATCTTTAATGCGGCCCCGCAACAGGGGCACGTCTTTGGATAACCCCCAATTTAATCCTTTGTTGACCCATGACGCTAGCCGTGGTGGGGGACCCGAGCGAAAGGCAGGAGGCACCACCCACTTGGCACTCCTGGGAGTGGTGATATAGAACCACTCTCGTTGCCACAAGCTGAGCTCCTCTTGAAAAGAGCCCTCGGGCCATGGAGCATCGGCATTCTTATTGATGACAGCACCTCCGCACTCTGCGTGCCGTCCCTCGATCATCTTCGGCTCCACTCCAAAAGTCTTAAGCCATAAACTGAAGTGAGGAGTAACGCGGAGGAACGCTTCGCACACAACGATGAATGAGGTGGAGGATGGACTCCGGAGCTAAGTCATGAAATTCCAGCCCGTAATAGAACAGCAGCCCCCTCACGAAGGGATCCATCAGGAAGCCTAACCCCCAAAGGAAGTGGGATATGAACACTACGCTCTCACCGGGCTGGGGATTGGGAATAGCCTGCCCTTGAGCAGGCAACCTATGCGGAATTTCGGCGGTCAAGAACTTAGCCTCTCTCAACTTTAGCACATCCTCCTCCGTGACGGAGGAGGGCATCCATCGGCCTTGAAGATCGGAACCAGACATTGTCGAAGGTCCGAAGCGCCTGGAATCTGAAGCCTAGGGTGTTGGAACTCGAGGCGACGGGCGAACTCGTTTGAGATTGGAAAAGGAAGTAAGGCCTTGGTCTCTTTATAAGAGGTTGAATACCAGGAGCCCTCCCCGTAACCGTTTGGGACTCGCCTTTAATCGAGAAAACATGCTAACGGGCACGATTGGGTTACCCACGTCTGTATTGATGAGAATCCCATAAAGGGGGGCACACGATCTCTGCTTTGACAAGACGTGCCAAGGAAACCGCCTCGCAAAACATGCTGAGGTGGAAAAGTAAAAACGATTTGAGTAAAGAACTTGGCCGTAGTGTGATAGTGCACTACGGAATACGTCAGCAGATTTGATTTGTGTTAATATTATTATTCTCTCTATGGCAATATGTGGAAACTTATTTTGCAGAATCGGACACTACTCTTGGTGTTTACAAATCTTCTATGAAGGACTTGGAGGAGGAACCAGCCTTGCAATGCCGAAGACAATTTGCGCGCCGGACTCGTCGTCATTGAAGCTTGGTTCAGGGGATACTGAGGGAGTCCTGGATTAGGGGGTGTTCGGGTAGCCGGACTATACCTTCAGCCGGACTCCTGGACTATGAAGATACAAGATTGAAGACTTCGTCCCGTGTCCGGATGGGACTTTCCTTGGCGTGGAAGGCAAGCTTGGCGATGCGGATATTCAAGATCTCCTACCATTGTAACCGACTCTGTGTAACCCTAACCCTATCCGGTGTCTATATAAATCGGAGGGTTGTAGTCCGTAGGCAATCAACTCCATACACAACAATCATACCATAGGCTAGCTTCTAGGGTTTAGCCTTCTTGATCTCGTGGTAGATCTACTCTTGTACTACCCATATCATCAATATTAATCAAGCAGGAGTAGGGTATTACCTACATCGAGAGGGCCCGAACCAGGGTAAAACAAAGTGTCCCCTGTCTCCTGTTACCATCCGGCATATACACATAGTTTGGGACCCCCTACCCGAGATCCGCCGGTTTTGACACCGACAGAGTCTGATTCTGGTGAAGGCTTGACAGACGGCTTGAGGAGGCGCTGAAGGGTGACGCCGGATGGTATTGCTTGGCGGGTAGAGCCGATTCGCGCCAGGGCGTCTGCTTGGTCGTTGTCGTTTCTTGGCACATGGAGGAACTCGCACCCCTCGAAATATCCACTGAGTTGCTGCACGAGGAAACGGTAACTCACCATGTTTGCATCCTTGGTGTCCCAGTCGCCAGATGACTGCTGGACCACTAAGTCTGAGTCGCCATAACACAGGATCCGGTGAATGCCAAGTTCTTGGGCAAGCCGGAGCCCGTGAATGAGCACCTCATATTCGGCGACGTTGTTGGAGGCGGGAAAGTGGATTTGCAATGCGTATTTGAGCTTGTCGCCTTTAGGAGAAGTGAGGACAATGCCGGCTCCCAAGCCGGTGCGCTTCTTGGAGCCGTCGAAATGCATCCGCCAATGGGTGGAGTCGGGCACTGGTGGTAGGTTCTGGGTCTCGGCCCAGTCGACGAGGAAGTCGGCTAGTGCTTGTGACTTGATGGCGGTGCGGGGCTGGTAGTAGATGGTGTAGGGAGCCAACTCTATAGCCCATTTGGCCACTTGGCCAGAAGCATCTCGGCTTCCGATGATCCCAGCAAGTGGGGACGTGCAGACCACAGTGATTGGATGCTCTTGAAAGTAAGGCTTCAACTTCTCGGTGGCAAAGTGCACGCCATAGCACATCTTCTGGTAGTGGGGGTAGTTCTGCTTGGAGGTCGACAGTACTTCGCTCAGGTAATATACCGGTCTCTGGACAGGTAGTGCCTTGCCTTCCTCCTTGCGTTCCACTACAATGACTGTGCTGACTACCCGGCTAGTGGCGGCGATGTATAGGAGCATGGGCTCCTTAGGAGTCGGAGCCGCCAGAACGGGTGGAGTAGTCAACATTTTCTTCAACTGGAGAAAGGCTTCGTCTGCCTTGTGGTTCCACTCGAAAAAAGTGGTCTTCTTCATGAGCTGGTATAAGGGGAGAGCTTTCTCGCCCAGCCGACTAATGAATCGGCTGATGGACGCCAAGCAGCCAGTGAACTTTTGCACGTCCAGCAGTCGGCTGGGTACCTCCATCCTCTCAATGGCCTTGATCTTTACAGGGTTGCACTCTATGCCACGTTCAGAGACCAGGAAGCCAAGGAGTTGGCCGGCTGGTACTCCGAAGACGCACTTCTTAGGGTTGAGCTTGATCTGGAATCGGGGCAGGTTCTCAAAGGTCTCCTTGAGGTCTTCCAGCAGTGTTACATGCTTCTCCGTGTTCGCCACCACATCGTCCACGTAAACATGGGTGTTTCTGCCGAGTTGCTTGAGGAGGCACTTCTACATGCAACACTGAAAGGTGGCGCCGGCATTCCTCAAGCCGAACGTCATGGTCAGGTAGCAGAAGGCTCCAAACGGTGTGATGAAGGCGGTCTTCAGTCGGTCAGCCGGGTTCAGCTTGATCTGGTGATATCCTGAATATGCATCTAAGAAGCTCAACAGCTCGCATCCGGCTATGGAGTCTATCACCTGATCAATTCTTGGCAAAGCAAACAGGTCCTTGGGGCAAGCCTTGTTGAGGCTTGTGTAGTCAATACACATTCGCCACTGCTTGTTCTTCTTCAGTACCAGGACCGGGTTGGCTAGCCACTCTGGAAAGAATACTTCCATAATGAAGCCGGCTGCTAGGAGTCAGACTATCTCTTCTCCGACAACTCTTCTCTTTTCTTGTGATAGGCGGCGCAAGGGCTGCCTGACTGGCTTCGCATCAGATCGGACATGTAACTTGTGCTCGGCGAATTCCGTCGGTACACCTGGCATGTCTATGGGGGACCATGCGAAGATGTCCCGATTCTCACGAAGGAAATCGACACGCTCGCCTTCCTATTTGCTGTCGAGGTTTGCACCTACGACAGCGTACCTCTCTGGGTGCTCCGGATCCAAGGGTATCTTCTTTGTCTCTTTGACCGGCTTGAACGAACCCTCAGCCTCTGACTCCTTGGGGGTTAGGCGACACCTCTAGCTGCTTGCTAGCCATCGCCACAACCCAGTCAAGGAGCCGCTTCTCGGCCACAATCACTAGGGACTCGGCCAACCGACTACTTTCAGCCGCACAGGCAGACGACTTACGGTAGTCGCCGGCTATGGTCAGAATCCCCTTGGAACTAGGCATCTTCATCTTGAGGTAGGCGTAGTGGGGGACCGCCATGAACTTGGCCAGGGCGGGTCGGCCAAGTAATGCATGGTATGGGCTCTCGAGATCCACCACCTCAAACCAAACTGACTCTCGGCGGAAGTGATCTTTGTCTCCAAAGAGGACGTCCATCAAGATCTTGCCGATTGGTGAGCAGGAAAGGCCAGGAACAATGCCGTGGAATACAGTCCAGCTGTTTCGAAGCTGTCTTTGCTTGATTCCTAACTTCTCCATGGTGTCCTTGTACAGAATCTTGATGCTGCTGCCTCCGTCTATCAGAACTCGCGAGAAACGAGCAGCTCGTCTATCTGTGGCAAAGGTGGCATCATAGACCAAGGCATAGGAGCCCGGACTCGGCATCACCTCTGGGTGATCAGCTCTGCTCCAGCTGATAGGCTTCTTGGACCAGTGCATGAATTCTGGTGTCTCTGATGCTACTGCATTCACCTCTTACTGCTGCAGCCGCCTGCTGCGTTGATCATCAGCCATGCTGGTAAATACCACGTAGGCTCCGTGCTCTTCGGGGTACTCGTCTTGTACTGCGCCTACTGGCCTGACAGCCGGCTGCTGGGGCGGAGGCGGAGGCGGCTGCCCAGCAGGCGGGGGAGGCAGGGGGCCGTCTCCTTTGGTGATCTTGGTGAGCCAGTGGCACTTCCGGGTGGTGTGGTTCGACGGCTTCGCGCCGCTGTGGAACTTGCAAGGACCATCCAGAGTCTGCTCGTATGAGAAAGCCGGCAACCAGTTGGGCTTGCCGCCTTTCTGTCGCTTGGGTGGAGACTGCCCTTCAGGCTGCTGGTCTTCGACTGTCGCCACCGGCTGGCTGCTGGAAGCTGGCTGTGGGGCCTTGCGCTTGTGGTCGCTCTACTGTTGTCGCCGACTAGCGTCTCTAGCCGGAGTTCTAGGAGCCTGAGGGGCCACTTTGCCAGTCGCACTAACTTGAATCTCCGCCTTCATGGAGGAGTCGGCCGTGGCATACTTGTCTGCTATGATTAGCAGCTCGTCGAGGGTTTCTGGCTCATTGCAGAGGAGCTTGTGCTTGAGGAGGGTGCCTTCTCTACACCCGGCGGTGAAATACTCGATAGCCTGCACCTCGTGCACATCCTCGCAGGAGTTCCGAATCTCGGCCCAACGCGTGAGTTAGTCGCGAGTCGACTCGTTGGGGCCTTGCACGCACAAGGAAAGCTGGTGAGGCTTGGGAGGACGCTTGTACGTGCTTGTGAAGTTGCGGACGAATGCATCAGTGAAGTCGACCCAGCTATTGTTGCTGCGGGGCTTCAGGCTGTTCAGCCATGTTCGGGTCGTGCCCTGGAGCATGAGCGGAATGTATTTTACGGCAACACGCTTGTTGCCGTTCGCTATGTTGACGGCCGTGGAGTAGTCAACCAGCCAGTCCTCCGGCTTCACGGAGCCGGTGTACTTGGGCGTGTCTCTTGGGAGCGTGAACTCTTTGGGAAAAGGCTCGTCTCAAATGCGGGGCCTGAAACAAGGCGGACCCAACTCGTCTTCTTCTTCCATCGCCAGGAATCGGTGAAGTCGGTCGATCCGGTGGCGGGCGTCATTTTCTCCGACTCCCTCTCGGCGTCCAAGGCGGTCGCCGAGAGTCGGATGGTCAACAGGTGGTGGGGAGACTCGCCTTTCCTTGCGAGGAGGAGCAGGCGGACAGTCGTCCCGTCATTCCACTGCTCTCGGGCGGCCGTCTTGGTCACGCTCTATGGTAACGTGAGTCCGACTGCAGCTGACAGCCGGATCCTTGTCTTTTCTTCCGCGGGCGCTGCCAATCAGCGTGCGAGACGTCGCGCCTTGGTCTCGGCATGGAGGCGGGTCGTCGTTTTGTCGCCGCGGCGCCTCTGTGCGGCAGCCGGCCTCGTTCTGCGCGGCAGCCGTGTCGAGGAGCCGCTGGACTCGCTCCGCCATCAGGCGGCGCTCTTCACCCTGAAGTTGTCCAGCTCGTCTGCCGCCGCCTGGGCGGCTCGAATGTTCTCCACAGGCGTGGCGTATACAGGGCGATTTGCCCTGAACAGGTTGGCGATGGCCACGCCGCGCTGCTGGACTGCGCCTAGACGGCTGGGCCCAGTTGGAGCTGGTGAGCCACCCACAGCGCGATCCATCTCACGCTGGTAGGCTTCTGACAAGCGTCTCATGCTAGCCAGCTTCTTCGCGCCTTCGACGAGCTAAAGGCGGTGCGCCTCCAGCGTCTCCGCGTCAGTGTCTTCCGGAATGGGCGCGGTCAGGTCTTGCAGTGCCGCGCCAAGTGGATCATGCGCTCCTCCGCCGAGATGCTCGTCATGACCGATGACAAGCACCTCTGTGATGGTGCTTCCGTCGCTCTCCGTGCGAGGGAGCGGCTCGTCGTAGACCACCACGATGGTGGGGAACTCGTCGAGCGACGCGGTGTCGAAGTCAACCAGCATCGGGTCGGTGGAGCCTACAGACTCCAAGTCCATGGCAGGCTCGCCGGCGACATGGAGTTGGTCAAGGAGGCCCGTGAGGAGGCTCTCGGGGCCACCCGTGCCTGCGTCGGATGCAGGCTCGTCAGAGAGGCGAACCTCGCCGACAAGATCGGCGAGGCAGCTGGCCGCGCAGGCGATCTCAGCGCCATGCAGTGCGTCGGCGCAAACTCCGTCTGGCGTGCAGGGCTGGCTGCGCTCGCCAAGGAGGAAAAGGGTTCCCGTCCAAAGCAGGTCTCCGGACGACGGTGCACCAGGCCCCACGGTGGGCGCCAAATGTTGGGGGTTGGGTGCAACATATGCCAAAGGATGGCTTATCATGGTGGGAGCGAGTAGAACGTCGCCGGTGCCTGGAAACGGGATAAGGCGAAGGCATGCACGCCGGCGAATCTTACCCAGCTTCGGGGCTCTCCGTGGAGATAACACCCCTACTGCTGCTCTGCGGGGTCTCCGCATGATTACTATTGCAAAGTATGTACACGGTTGCTCCTTGAGCTGTTTCCTGGAGGTAGGAGAAGGCAAGGCTAGCTCTCTCCTTCCTATATGATCTGGGCTAGTGCTAATGTATTCGAACCCTTTGCATGGGTGCCCTTGGGGGTTTATATAGGCCTACCCCCCAGGAGTACAATGGTAATCTGGCTGGATGCGGGCCCAGCCGTCAGTCTCTCTGGCCGCCGTCTTATCCGCCGACTCCTGGGGCCTGCCGACTGGTTGGCCCCGCCGACTGGCTTGGTACGGAGCCGACAGGCCGCGTCCGCCTCGGGCGGGTCTTGCCGTTACTGTAGTTGTGCTTCTAATGACGCGGGCTCGGTCATGGGGTCGTGGCAACAGCCCCGCCGTCTGGCGGGTGATCACTGTTTCCACTCCCTGTCGCGTCTGGTTAATGGCGCGTGGGGCCCGTGGGAGGGGCTGGCCGACTCCTGGGGGCCGACTCCCAACTGGGCCGTCTGATGGCGCTCTCGCCGTCTTTAGTACACCCGCCGACTGGTGGGACCTGTCGTCCCTGGGTCGTACTAGCAGACCATCGTGGGCACAGGACTCCGCCCACTGAGGCTGACGTCAGGGCCGGCATGGCAACAGTGTTGCGCCGGGCGGAGATCTCCGCGGGTGCGGCGTACTGTGGCCACGCCTGCCCTTGGAAAAGGGAGGGAGTGGACCTTACTGTGGCCACTCCCCGTCCCATCCCTCTTTATGAGGGCATGGGGGTTGTCGGCGTCGTGGGCCGACTCCCCATGGTCGGCTTCTCTGGAAGTCGCCAGTTAGGAGTCGGCTCATCCTGAAGACGTCCCCGGGACTCGGCCGCGAGTGGGCAGTCGGCCGCCTCGCCGCCGACTCTCAGAAGGCCGCTCCTTGTCCTGGGGTCTTGAGGGGCGCAGCCTGCCCCGATGTCTTGAAAGGTTCTGGGCCTGGGTTAGCCTACCCGTGGCCCATTACTCCGACAGAACGGGCAGATGGCCTTCGTCTACCTCCCACCAGTCACTGTTGACGATCTTTCTCGAACCGCCAGCGACCACCGTCCCAGGCCCCTGCCTCCGCCGCCCCGCCCTCCCATCGACCTCACACCACCGCCATGCTTGGCAGCGCCTGCAGGCCATCCCTTTAATCCCGTCCGACCTCCAGATCGGACGCCAGTAGCTCTAGGCCGCACACGCCCCTAAGATAAACACCAAGGCGCTGCTTCCCCGGCGCCAGTTACGCCGGGGAATGCTTCCGTCAATTGGGAATCAACTGGCCAGAAATTAAAATTCAGGGGGGTGACGGACCTTTAGCTAAGGTGAAATAGTATATGAGGAGAAACCTTGTGCATCGCGAGTTACTAGGAACATCTAGTATCAAGAAGAAGCGGTCAACTAGTGTCTTCTGTGGGATTAATACCGTGCAAGCAGAGACGTAAGATTTGCACGAATAAGGGAAGAGGAGTACCTTTTTCGGTTGCCGGTGTGGTCACCTCCACATGTTGTGCCGATCTTCTTCTTTTCACCGGGGAAACCGATGTTGTGGAGGGTGCAGGCTTGGATGAACCCATGGCCAAATTGTTGACTGTGTTGCGGTGGCCGTATGTCAGCGGAGGGGAAGCAGATCCGAGGCAGTGAAGGACGGCGTAGTAGGAACAGCTCCGGTGCGGTGGAGGGTGGCGAAGTTGGAGTGGCAGCGGTGAGGCGCGGGATGGCATGGTTGAACTGGCTCGGGTACGGACAGCTCGGCCTCGGCTTCAACTACTAGCCATGGAGGGCGTTGCGGTTGAGGTTGCGGTGGGCGACGACGTCGGGGTATCGGCTCCGGCGTGATGGAGGAGGGCGGCGGTTGATGGGTGGGATGGGGTGGCGGACGGAGGACACCGGGGTTTCGCGGCTGGTGGAGAGGTAGTTTTGGCGCCCACGGAGTACGAATGGGGAATCGGACGGGTGGGGGAACCATGTTTTGGTCTGGGACGCGCTTGTTTTTGGCTTTTTTGAACAGAAGATGGGGCGCGCTTGTTTGAAATTTGGTGAAAGTACAAACTTTGCCCCCCTCTTAAATTTCGGACCTACTGCGGGTCGGGGGTAGGATGGTAATCCTAGGTGTCCCAAATAGTGGGCGGGAGTGATTTCGGCCGCGCACATGTGTGGTTAGGCGGCCATTGTGTATGAATGTTTTTCGGATGCGGTTGCGTGGTGTCTAGATGAAGCGACAAACCTACCCCGGTTTAGACCTTTGGACGTCGGGCCGGTAGGTTTCACGGGTCGGAGTTAATAGAAAAGTAATTTCCTTGTACTACCAAACATTGGTCTCACGCGGTTTCGGGCAAGTAGAGGCTCTTTTGGCGCTTCGTTCGAAATTTCGAAACACAAGCATTCACGTTTAGAGTACTCTTGAACTATTAGGATTGACCTAAATAGACAACGTTATATTTGACCTTCTATGTTTGAAAACCTCATTAAATTATCCGCTTCTTTTTGAAATTTTGACACTTGAAAATCCTATAACTACGATTATTTTGGAATGGAGGAGCTAAATTTGAATCTATTTTGTACACGACTACATATGCTATTATGTACAAAATCAGAGCAAAGATTGGTGCCCCCATAATTTAGGTATGGTTTACAAATGCCATGATATCAAATTCAAATAATTGAATGGACTTCATGTTGAATTCGATTTTTTAAACCACCTTAAGTTGAATTCAAATGTATGCTAGTTCATACGTAGCTATTTATAATGTCCATTGTGTAACTCTCGTATGTATAATGTGCTTTACACACACAACATGAACTATACTCACGTTTATATTCGATTGCTAAAGCGATGCATTGTCTGGAGTTCAAAATACTAACTATGTGGATCAATTGTGTCGAATAATAACATAGACATGCTCAAATTCGATAGAATCTAGATGTCTGATGGATCAATGACCGCTCCTTACAAGAATTGCAAATATCATGATCACTTCCTAATATTTGGATACAATTTATATCTTTAATCAATGTGTAGAGCAGTCTTTTACGTGTAGTTTCACTCTCCATTGGTGGTCTCTCACACATGCTCACACACTCTCTCCCGAGATGTCTTTCTCGCACACATGCTCTAGATATAACCCTCCCTCCCTCTCGTAACCATTTACAACTGTTTCCACTAACCTTTATCACAAGCACTCTTCCTCTCGCAAACATACACATGCACAATCATCATCGACCCTTTCTATATACATGGACCTGCCTACATGTCTCATGTACGCACATTATCTTTACGCATGTCTCTCACGCATTGTCTCACACCTCTCTTCCTAATCGACGAGTATGATTCTAGCAGAGCATTCTGTAGGATGCCCCTTAAAGTTAGGTTGGATGAATAGTAATATCAGAGATAAAGGGGTTACCTTAGTCCGAGAACCTAGGGTTACAAATCCTAGCCGGCTTTGTCAGTGGACACAGAGTCCTTCACAATTCTGCTATCTTTGTCTTGTACGACTAGTCATCCATGGGTCTTCCTAAATGTGTCACGGGCCGACCAATGTGGCGTAGGACAGAACCGAACGAAGGGCCTCACCTCTACCCACCGGACCTCACATGGTGACACACCCTCTGCCCCCACATCTCATTATCTTCTCACACCCACACATACCAACACAAACACCACACACACAGAAAATTTCGCATGGTGCCTCTATTCCCTCCCCCCTTGCATATACACACTCAAGGGAATGGAATCTCTTGTCATGACGTCATATTCATCTCTCTCTAGACCACTCTCGTTTCTCGTGCTATCTCTCCCATGCCCCCCCATCGCCCCCTTTATCCATGCCTCTCTCGAATACGTAATACACACACATACCTCTCTAGGCTCCGCCAAATGCATCAACTACACATTCACACATGTTACATCACATACCCCATTGATCTAAAAAGCCCTCTCTTCACGTTTATTTCGCATACAACATTCATTTTGAATAAAGTGTGGCCAAAAAATTATTTTAGAGTTTCTACATATATACAACATTACAAAGTTATATGGAGGAGTACAAACGCTAATTTACATTGCATGGTGCCCACAATGATATTTATTCCGCACTGTGAATTTGTATATTTTTATACTATATACAAAGTTAGTCATAATAAGGAGAAACGAAGAGCATCTCTCTCTCCATCGCATACCCCCTGTACGCCCCTTTCACGTATGCACACAAAACTATCTCCAGGTCCTCTAAAAGTAAGCCCCCAGAAAATTCACGCATGTTTCATCTTTCTCTCGCAATATATGAAATGACGATCATTGTATTTTAAGCGAAAGCACGATACATACATTGGACTTCGGAATCCACTCATTACGGTCACCATTTATGTTTAGTGGTTATTATACAGTCACGGGCTCACCGTACAACTCTATATTTGCTCATGACATGACTAGTTGACCAGTTAAACGCTCCACGTGGCACCTCTAGGGTTGCATCACATTATCTCACTACCATCGTGCCCACCTGTCGACTTGTATCTACTCTACATCTACACTCTTATAAAATACATAAAATACACTCTTATAAAAAACAAAGTTGGTGATGATGGTGTGCCTGCCATCCTGCAATATAGGTCGTCCGATTTATATCTGACAGATAGGAAAGAAACTATGGCAATTTTGCAAAAAGGTACCCACACACCTCTCCACATTTGCAAATAAGGCCTTCCCTCGTTCATCCTTTCCTCTCACAAGATAAACAATTCATACAAATGCATCTTGATGTTGCGTGCAACGCACGGGCATCTTGCTAGTAAGAATGAAAAAAAACGACAAAAATATATTTGGACGGTGGTTCGAAGTCATGACCGCGGGCACAGCGGACAAGGTGGCCTTGTATTGGTATGCTGAGCTCTCTGTTTTAACACACAGAAGCTGGTGTGGTAATTATACACACACGCGCACATGCACATGAACTGCATCCATGCAACACTCACACAAACACATGCACCCATGCACGCACGCAACACTCACACGTACACACTCAACCACGCACGCATGCAACACTCACACGCATGCACGCAACACTCACATGCACGCATGCATGCACACACCAGTACACCACACGACCAACACACACTCTCACGCTCAAGTGCTCAACCTACACGTGCATGTGCACACATCAGGCCCTGACAGACACATACACAACCAGGTGATTCCCGCGCACGGGTTGGAGCCTTGTCGCGCCTGTGTAAATTTGTGTTTATCTGACCTTTTGCCTATGCGAACTGACAGGTGGGACCCACAAGGAACATGGTCAATTTAACTAGTCAACATGGCGCCACGTAGACTATTTGGTCGGTCAACAGAGTGCAATCCGATGCTGAACTATGAGCAAGTGACCGTATAATCACCGCAAAACGTATGTAGTGACTGTAATCAGCTTATTCTGAAGTTCGGTGACCGTATTACGCTTTTCTCTCTGTAGGACCTCCAAAACTACATCTCTACACGTTCTCGCATGTTACGTCTAACAACTATGCAATACAGCACTACTACTACACTCTAACACAATAAATCATATGTGTTTTTAGTTTTACTAGATATCATATTGTTACTTATAATTATTCAGTTTGCATACATTAAAATTGCCTTTGAAATGTATGGCCAGTATCATCTATCGCGCGGGAAAAATCCTGCCCTTTCCTGTTTAATCGGGTTTGTATCGATGGATCGTGCGAAACAGCAAACTATAGTACTATACAGTACAAGTGACAGTTCACTGGGCCGTCATGTCGTCTACTCCTCTGTCGTAAGAGTGGAGCGCTCGCTTTCATAAATCTTCTAGTCCCTTTCGCCGACATGTGGGACATCAAGCTACCAGGTCCACGTGCCATACCGGAATACAGTGCAGAGCAGTCGCGATGAAGCACCCCAATCATGGCACCGACGTAGTAATGAGCAATGAGGCGTCAAATCACAAAGCTACACCTTTCCTGCAGTTAAGTTGGAGGGACGAAGCAACCATCATTTCACTCGTTGCTGAATCCGCTTCTCCCTCATCTTCTTCAACTTAACCACATGTTGCTTCTGCCGTTGTTCTGCCTCATGTGGGACACGGATCGGCTTGGTAAAGCACTGACACGTGGGACCGCATGTTAGTAAACCGCCAGGACAACGTCCACTGAAAATAAGAAGCCTAATCCTTGACTTACAAAGGGCTACGTAGCTGCTACGTATACTTTCCATCTAATCTATATATGCCCCCTGATTTTCAGGTGGAGTGGGCCTAATCCTCTCCTTTAATCCAATCAAATAGTCCCACATCACATCAGTTCGTAACTTTACGTAAACCATTACGTGGATGTAGCATTGCTCAAATAAGAAACCTCCCCCGCCATCTGCGCGGTAAAATCACCTCCTTTTTACTAATCTTGATTCTATAATTTTTTAGATCAATATAATTGAGATTTGTATAGATAGCACACAGGAGCGAAACTAAGTGGTACGGTTAGGGGCATCCACAATGTATAGCCAAATGTGAAAATAGCTTTTGGCATCGTGGGAACCATTGTGGACGGTGTTGCCAAAGCCAAAAATATGGAACCGAAGCTCCCTGATTGATTGATTGAAGGAATATAAAAATGCAATGCCTCTCCTCTTTCTCCCATGCTTGGACGCATGTAGTATAGTATAGAGCACAGAGTCTACTCCCCTGTCCCTTCTATCACAAATCACAAATCAATGAGGCGTCAAATCACAAAATCACGGACGAAGAAACCATCATTTCACTCTTCGCTGCTCCGCTTCTCCATCATCTTCTTCGAGAAACCATCTCACCGCACTAGTACTCCTAGTAGTACTCCCTCCGGTCCTTTTTTGTCTGTGTCTAAGAAAATTTCGTTTTCCCCGCAATGCTCTACACATTGGCATTTTTCGCTGCTCTTTCCAACTGGGCCCTCCATCCCTTTCCACCGCATGCGTGCCTGCAGTAATCCCATCTCTCTTTCCCATGTGTTTCGCATCTTCCCAAGGCAGAGAGAGCTGCTTGCATGCAGAAACAGGAGAGAGAGCGAGAGGCGCATGCGTGCAGAGAGATGGACAGGGGAGAGAGAGACAACATGCATGCACGCGGAAGTGAGAAGGTTGGTTTGCATGGTGTTGCATTAATCAAGCGATGAGGAGTGAGATGGTTAGCTCTTTGGTCTTTGGAGAAAAAATATGCATTAATTGACACGTGAAACAAGGTTTTGTATCGATTAAATCCCGCGAAGGAAAACCCCGCCTTTCTTTTTTAACACTAGTACTCCTAGTACGTATGTACTTATCCTGTTTGGGTCTAGGCCTTGCATTGCCAAACTTTGCCACACATTTTTGCCAAGCTTGCCTAAAGTTTTCAAAATGAGAAGAAGGTACACTTGCACACGGCTGTCGCTGTCGCAGTCGCACCACACCCTCACACGGTCGCTCCTACACGCCGCGGTCGCACCACACCCTCACACAGTCGCTCCTGCACGCCGCAAACCCAACCAAGGGAACGCACCCTCACTCACACGTGCTGTCGCATGTGAACAAACCAAACTCAGCCATCCTATCGCTGACACATAATTTTCGTTCATAGAGTATGTTTATCCAACCGCATGTTGGGGAGTATCCTTACGGCCCGTGCGATGGTCTGTTGGGGAAGAAGAAGAGGTGAGAAAGAAGGAAAGAAGGGTTAGGAGACGTAGGATATTCATCCAACCTCCTGAAATGGTAGACTGACCCAAGTCAGGTGACTTGCATAACAAATATATGTTTTACCCAGCAAAGGATCCATAAAAACAACAACATAAAGAAAAACTATCACTGCTTGCGGAAAGAGATGACCTCGTCGTCTTTGGCTGCCGGCGCGAACCAACCGTCGCTGCCGACGTCTGTCTCCGCACTGTGGCTGCCCTCGACCTCCAGCTACTCGTTCAAGCGGAGCGTGCGGGCGCTCTGCACGGACGAGAGCACAGCCTGGTTCAAGTCGAGGACGTCCGATTCCGCCTGCAGGAGGGCCTCGATGGCAGCGGCATCCACGCGCTCCGCGTCAAGTCGAGCCTCCGCCACCCGGTTCAAGTGCAGGACGTTCGGTTCCGCCTGCAGGAGGTCATCGATGAGAGCGGCATCCGCGCTCTCTGCGTCGAGTCGATCCTCTGCCGCCCAGTTCAAGTCCAGGACGTCCGGTTCCGCCTGTAGGAGGTCCTTGATGGTAGCGGCATCCACGCGCTCCGCCTCAAGTTGAGCCTCCACCGCCAGGTTCACATCCACGACATTCGGTTTTGCCTGCAGGAGAGCCTCGATGGCAGCGGCATGCGCGCGCTCCGTGTCGAGTTGAGCCTCTGCCTCCCGGTCCTCCTTTAGTATCGCCACGTTGAACCACTGGTCCGCCTGCACCATGGGGGACTCAGACGCCGGCACGAAGTCGACGTCCATCGTCTCATACCCATCGGGGGCCTTCTGCGCCGCGACCTTCGCCATGAACATTGGATCGTCTTACTTCTCCTTGTAGCTTGGCTCCAGAGAACTCGAGGATTGGCCCGCCGCAAAGCGAGCTTGGGAACGGAGGTCTGTGGCACCCACCGCCGCTGTGCGGCGCTCCGGCGTCAGCATCTTGTAGTAAGTGATCTTGCGGCGCACCATGGCTTTCCGGCGAACTAGGGGACACTTTATGCGGGCTAGGGGATCGAAAGGTGGGGGAATGGGCTGGAGATTTTGTGTGGTTTTAGGGCAGTGGCTGGCGTAGGCCGAGCAGCGAAGGTTCTGGTGTGAATAGTGGTTCCGGTGACGACCGGTCAATCGGTTTTGACTGTACATCGCTCTTGTCGTGTTCGCGTTGCAGCCCGGCACGCTGGACCCTCCACGTCGCTAACTGAATGGAACGCGCTTCGTCTTGCGTTTTCGCTCGCTTGTGGGACCACAGTTGAGAGCAAACCGACATCCCTCCCCCTCCCCCGCCCGCATCATTTATTATACCACCACTCCCTCCGCTTTATGCGGAGTAAATAAAAACAGAGGGAGTATACTACGGATGAGGATCCCCTGACGTGGTCGAACCCATTGAGTAACTGACATGCGGGGCCTAGCAAGCATGGGGTCTGCCAGTAAGTGACCGAAAGGGAGGGTAAGGCAGGGTTACCTACGTCAGAGGATCCACTTCCACTATACTACTTTGACCAAATGTTAGAGTAATAATATATGACATGCAACTTACACAAATGTTAGAGTAATAATATATGATATGCAACTTACACAAAGCATACAGGGTCTAATGCGTTTTTCGAGGCTAACTTTGACCAAATGTTAGAGTAATAATATAGGACATGCAACTTACACAAAGCATACAGTCAAATTCGTATGTGAAAGGAGTTTCCAATGATATAATTTTCACATTATACATGTCATGTACTATTAATCTTGTCAATAGTCAAATTGGAAACCATCTCGAGTACAAATCTAGGAGTACGTACGAATCTAACAATATTGATTGGGCATTGTTGAATGTTGATACCTTTTTGATCTAAGTAGAGATACTTTGACTACACATAAAACTTATATGTAAACTAGAAAGGATAGGAGGGAGTATATTGTACGTTCAAAAACGAAATGAACACTGAATACCCTTTATATATGATTTGCGGATGCTATGATCACCGGTTCAAAATTTTGAATCCGCCTTAGGTATCACGTGCCCCCACTCGTTCCCTCTCGATTTCATCTCGGGGTCCGGAGATCTATTGAAAGAGGACTAGGGTGGGTACATGCGAATGATACTCGGCGGAATGTTCAAATGATGCATGCGGGAGGATGGATTCGGCTGGAGGGCGACATGATCAATGGAGAAGAGGATTGGAGAGGAATGAGAAATAAGCAAACGCCACATGATTATACTTGAACGGATCTAATAAACAATAAGTTGTCTCGCTTGGCCTACATAGTGAAAGGCCTAATGTGCAACGCGGAGCACTGACGCTCGAATATGGCCAGGAAAACAGGGAAACGACATGTGGGGCACACCCGTCGGGACGACGTAGCACAGACTAGTCCAATGGAGGAGCTGGCCCACGACCTCCTCGCCATCGACAACTATTCATGTGGGTCGTTGGGGCCAACAATGGGGCGCAGCTCCAGCACCGC
Organism: Triticum dicoccoides; assembly: GCF_002162155.2. Lineage (NCBI taxonomy): Eukaryota > Viridiplantae > Streptophyta > Magnoliopsida > Poales > Poaceae > Triticum > Triticum dicoccoides. Next base: position 542,738,395 of record NC_041384.1, on the reverse strand, counting down.
CTCTGGACACGGCGGCCGCGGTGAGCGACACGCTCATATCATAGCTAGACACGGTTGGTTTCAGTGTGCCGAGGGTGCCGTTAGTGCTGTGGCACGACCAACGGTATGTTTGGTTTGTGCCCAAGGTTGCCCCATCAAAGCATTGGGTAGCCAAAATTTTGGTTGAGGTATTGGTTGCCCATGATTTGGCCGACATTGTCAAGAAAAATGAACTAGAGTTGGCAAGAGTTCATTGGCATGCCAAAGAAATGGTAGCCATCCAAACAAAGACCAATCTTTGGGTCATGACCAAAATTTTGGTTGAGGTATTGGTTGCCCATGATTTGGCCGACATTGGCAAGAAAAATGAACTAGAGTTGGCTTGAGTTTATTGGCATGCCAAAAAATGGCAACCATCCAAACAAAGACCAATCTTTGGGTCATGACCAAAATTTTGGTAAGGTGCACTTTGGCCACAATCCAAACACACCCCAACACTCGGCTCGTCGAGGATGCACGGGGCACCGCGACGCGTCCGCGGAGTGGTGTAGCGCGGCCAACTGCATCCTCTGGACCTGAGACCATGCCGGGTCGTCTTGCTTTTTCAATGACATGTCGGGATCGCATGTGAGCAAAGGGCATCTCCAACGTTGCCACGACCACAGCTGACTACCCTGGCACACCAAAACCCTTGTCCCTCGCGCCGTCGCGCGGTGCGTTCCCAGCCGGCGCCAGCTGCCCGCATTCATGCCGTTCGTTCGTATGTCGTAGTTAAGAGGCTCGGTGCCCGAGGAACCAACTCTGGTGACTTAATGACGCACCAGGACACTTGGCCTCACCGGAATGCGCTACTTAAAGCGGCAACGCCCAGCTAACCTCCATACCATAGCGCATCGTCCTCCTACCTGGCACCACATCCGCCATGACCGCAAGTGCGAACGCTCAGCGGGAGAGCTTGTCTTCGGGGATGAAGCTCGAGGTCGCAACCCTCGCTCAAGTCGCCTCTCGCGATGCAATAGCGGCATAGCCAGACGCGGACACGACCGCACAAGCGGTGGCCACGCTGGCGGCCAACGACGGGAGCACCGTCAGCCACGCGTCCTACTTGCCACCGTCCAACCTCCGGCACCGCCGAGGTCGGGGACTCCTCCGAGGATGAGTAGGGCATGGGAGGCGGCAGGGCATGGTGTGCCAACTGGCCGGTCCATATCCCGTGTTCTACTCTTCCTCGCCGGAGACCGCACCTTCACTTCGCGGGTCTTGAACCCCGCCCCCATACATAGAGATCGCAGATGGAGGACGTCGGTCGCTGCCGTAGAATAGGTTTAGGGTCGGGTTTCTTTTATTTTTCTATCCTATAAAAGTTCGAAATGTAATGAAAATCTACCATGTTTGCATTAATCTTGGTCGGTATATATGAACTTTCACAATAATATACATATTGTAGGAGTACTAGCAAGATGCCCATGCGTTGCACGGAAGATCAAGATCTTGTGGGAGAAAAGGATGAACGAGGGAAAGCCTTATCTGCAAATGTGGAGAGGAGTGCGGGTAAATTGTCATAGTTTCCTTCCTATCCGTTAGATATAGATCGGACGGCCTATATTGCAGGATGACAGGCACACCATCATCACCAACTCTGCTTTTTATTGAACTGAGACAAATCTAACATGCGAAGTAAAATAAACACATAGGGTCTATACATACACAAATTATCTTAGGCACTCCAATAGTACGTCCACTACACATTCACGCATTTCACATCTTTCTACATCTACGGGAACCTACGAAAGGGTTAACGTAAATTGCCTCTCTCTCTCCTCCCCTGATTTTCATGGTGGTGGGCCCCTCCCTCCCCCCAATCTACAATCAACAGCTCACATGTTCCACATTAAGTTAATTACATAACTGGGATTACGTTGGTGCAGCATCACCCATCCTAAAAAACCCAACTAAGCCAACCTCCCAGCATATTGCGCGGGAAAAGACCCAGACGCGCCATTTTAGTCGGGATTACCGGATTACTAGTATTAGTATTGATGGATCGCGTGAAGCAACAATTTTTCTTTTGAGGGGGCGAAGCACCTAGTTTAAAAGGAAAAAAGGCGGTTCACTCACAGCACTCCTGTCGTGGTCGCATTGCACCCCACACACGTTCGGTCCTGCACACGGCTCACGCAAACAGAACGAGCTTCGGCTTGCCTCTTCACTGACACGTGGGACTGCACTTGGAGAAACTGACCATGCGCCAAACTCCCCCCGCCTACTGCG
>NC_041384.1:542619745-542735711 GCF_002162155.2 Triticum dicoccoides | reverse complement strand
CAAATCCGATTCAACCGCCCTTCGGCCAACTTGCCAATAATATTCCCCAAACCCTCCTCCCCCTTGTCCCCCTCCACTCCATTCGCTCCACCAAAGCCGCCCTCCCCGCCGCGCCGATACATCGGTGCCGCGGTTCGGCGATCCGCTCGCTCCCATAGTATGCTCTCGTAGATTGCCGTCCTCTAGCCGCGCCGCCACCTCTGGCTATGTTCTTGTGGAGGCGCACGGCGGTCAGCGCCGCCACCGCTGGCGTAGTTCGTGTGGAGACGCACGGCAGTCAGCTTCTCCCACGGTACATGCATTCTAGACTGAGGCCCCGTTCATGTCGGTGTAGCGCTGAATGTTAGCTGATAGACGTTGTTAATCTCACTATTTGCCGAAGTAGTTTACTGTTAATATGCTCTGCTTAAGAAGCTTCCTTGCCCTGTTCTGCACTCAATCTGCTTAGCTGAGATGGCATGCCAAGGCCGATTAGTTGCTAAAATATCCTGCCATATATTTATTGTGACATAGATTGCCATGGTCTAGTAGCCAATCTGTTAGGTGAAATAGCTCTACACCGTTTTATACTCGATCTTGTTTTTGCGATGGCCTTCGATAGTTCGATGGTTGTGTGCTCGGCCTTATTGACTACTGAAACAGCCTGCCATAATTTGGCACTCAAATCTGTTTGCTGAATTAGCTTTACATATATTTCGTTACTTAGATCTGCTCGTCCAAATATCTTGCCATAGCTTTAGACATCGACCTAGGTATTTTTTTTCTGGACTTCATAAAAAAGCATATATGTTTTTCCTGTAATATCTAGTAGAAGAACTAATTTGTATGTCTAACAGATGGATAGGACTTGGATAACTTCTGCTCAAAGATTCTCCGCTGCATATGTCGAGGGGGTTGAAAACTTCATGAACTTTATTAGAGCTGAGTACGGTGGTCCGAAATCAGATGTGCTCTGCCCATGTAGCAGTTGTATGAATTCAATTACAAGACCCTAGTCAACTATGCAAAATCATCTACACTTGTATGGGATGTCGGTCACATATACTAGGTGGGTTCATCTACACTTGTATTGACTACATGGAAGCAGCAGATCACCATCTTGATTTGCCTGATGCTCAGGTGGAAGAGGAGGAGGAGGTGGTGGTGGCGGAGCCAGTGAGTTTGACCAACATTGAAACAATGCTACGAAATGCTCGTGCAATCCGTGAACTTTCACCTGCATAAGAAAAATGGTGGGCCCGCATGTTAGAACAATTCAACGTTGTTGTCACCCCAGGAAATAAGCTGTCAGTATTCTCAGCTATGGTCACCTTTCTTTAGGTGAAGACATCTGAGCGGATGACCAACAAATCATTCGATGAGATGTTGGCTGCTTTCCGGAAATCTTTCCCAGATGCGTCTGAGCTGCCACACACCTACAGTAAAATGAAGAATTTCCTTCATGCAATTGGAATTGGATATGATATGATGCATGTTTGTAAGAATAATTGTGATCTGTTCTGGAAGGATTATGCCAACTTAAGTGAATGCCCAAAATGCAAATCATCAAGATGGAAAGATGGCGATGTTGTGAAGAGGATTCCTCATAATGTTTTGAGACATTTTCCAATTACACCAAGATTGCAGAGGTTGTTTCATGATGCTGAAACAAGAGAGGATATACTGTGGCATTCTAGGAACCAGGAGTACAGAGATCGGAATGTAATGAGCCATCCATCTCATGGTAGTGAGTGGAAAAGCTTCAATGATAAACACAAAGAGTTTGCTGCTGACCCGAGAAACATTAGACTTGGCTTAGCTTAAGATGGATTTAACCCATTTGGCCACCAGAGCGCCACATATAGCATGTGGCCAGTGCTTGTTATCCCTTACAACATGCCTCCAAATGTCTGCACCAAAGAATCAAACTACATGATGGCCTTGCTCATCCCAGGTCCAAAAAGTCCTGGAAAGGATTTTGATTTGTTCATGGAGCCTCTTGTGGAGGAACTTCAATAGCTATGAAAGCGTGTTCTCACTCGAGACCTATATAGCAGCCCACCAGCTGATTTCTTTCTGCATGCTATTATAATTTGGTGCATCCATGATTATCCGGCTTTGGGCACTATGTCAGGGCGAACAACACATGGTTACAATGCATGTGTTCGATGTGACAGGAATCCGCTATCATACGCAATACTTAGCAAGATCTGTTACATTGGACACCGTCGTTTCCTTGCCAAGGACAAGCCGCGTCCTAGAAAACACCGAAGACATGTGTTCAATGCAAAGCATGAAAACCATGATGCGCCAAAGAGGCTCACCGCCGATGAGTTGCAAGTGGAATTAGAGAAGGTCAGGCATATTACACCAGGAAACCATCCTGGTAATGGTAGCGGGAAAAGGAAGTGTTGCAGGGTAGAAGAGAGATTATTGTTTACCCGTAGGTCCACTTTGTGGGACTTGGAGTATTGGAAAGATTTGGATCTGTGGCATAAACTTGATGTGATGCACATCGAGAAAAATATATGTGACAGCATTATCGACACACTTCTTAATATTGAAGGCAAGACAAAAGATACCTTAAAATCTAGGAATGATTTGACACACCTGGGTATCAGAAAGGATTTGCAGGTGCAAGATGAAGGTAAACCACGGGATATGGCACCAGCTATGTATGTCTTGGACAAGGTAAAAAGAAAAGAATTCTGTGAGGTCCTGTCACATGTGAGATTCCCACATGGATTTGCTTCCAAACCTGAAAGGATAGTCAGTGCAGATGGAAACAAGGTACAAGGGTTGAAAACTCATGACTGTCACGTCCTACTTCAAAGGGTTTTACCTGTTATCCTTAGAGGATTGGGCCGCCCTGACTTATACAGAGCAGTTGTAGAGTTGGGACAATTCTTCAGGGAACTCTACAGTAGGAATATTAGGATAGATGCTTTGGAGCGTCTTAGAGACAAGATACCAACTATCCTATGCGACTTTGAGAAGATATATCCTCCAGCCTTCTTTGATGTGATGGTGCATTTGGCTGTTCATCTACCTGATGAGGCACTACTTAGAGGTCCAGTACAGTATGGCTGGATGTACCCTATTGAAAGGCGGCTAGGCACTTTCAAGGGCTATGTTAGGAGCAGAGCTAGACCCGAGGGTTCCATTGCAGAGGCCTACATTGCTACAGAAGCATTGACATTCTGCTCAAAATACATAGAAACAGCTGATCAGCTTAGCAAAGAGGTGGGTGAAGACAATTCTGGGCTCATTGTTTTCGATTACTCTGTTCGAGTTACAGGGAAGAGTCGACAAGAGGACAAACCTAAATATTTGGACAAAATGGTTTGGTATGTGTTGAATAACTGTCCTGAGATACTACCTTATATCAAGTAAGTGCAGTACTGTAGCTTATACATCGTAATCTACTAAACTTGCAGCACATTCTTATATATTTAGATGTTTGACGCGATCACTATGTTGTGCAGCATCTACAAAGAGGAGTTACTGTCGCAAAATCCAAGAAACATTGACAAACTGGTTATGGCAGGATTTGCGAAATGGTTCAAGAACCATGTAAGCTTTTGAAGTGCACTGTCAGTTTTTTTAATATATCGAGTACATAAGATGATCAGCTTGTCTATTTTCTAACCGTAGGTTAAGAAGATGCGGGAGGATGGGCAGGCAGTTGATGATGCCCTTTACTCACTAGCAATGGATCCTGATACTTGGGTAAGACATTATGAATCTTGCGTTGTTAGAGATGTGCGCTACAACACCCTTGCACGAGACGAAGGCAGGAAGACACAAAACAGTTCCATCATGAGCACGGATACGTATGACAAAGAGACAATTGAAATGTATGCTAACATAACAGTTATTGTTCAGTTGCAGTATATCTCCAGTTTCGAGGATCATCGGTGTGTGGTTCTGTTGTGCTGTCGTTGGTATAACCTGTTTTCCAGGATCGCAAAACCCAGAGCTGATGATTATTTCAAATCCATCAATGTCAAGGCGGCGTACCAGACCAACGAGCCTTTTATTTTGGCAAATCAAGCAACACAGATATTTTTCTTGGAAGACACATTTGCACGTAGCGATGACTGGAGAGTATTGTAAAGGTTTGAGCAGAGGAATTCGTTTAATGAAGTTGCACAACAAGATGATGCTTACACTACTCCTGATGTACAAGATAACACAGATGTTCCTAATATCTTTGGGAACCATCACGTCAATGACGCCGGCGAAAAGATTGCCTGTCGTGCTGTGGACATACAAGAGTTGATCAAGAAGAAGCCAACGTTCGAGGACGTTGAGGACGAAGAAGAAGATGATACCGTGGGGAATTACAATTCAGACTGATACACATGGCGAAGATGTTAACGCTGCTGCTGCGGATGATGATTACATTGCTTTTGTCGTATTTGTCTGTCAGAAGACGTTTTTTTATCTACTATGTGAAATTGTGTTTGCTATGACAACTAAAACCTGATGAACATGTTGTTTAGTATTTTGCTGTGAGAACATCACTTGTTATGTATGCTGATTTGTGTTTGGTGATTGTATGACAACTAAAACATGACGACATTGTTGTTTAGTTGTACTCATATTTGGCTGTGAAACTTGAATTTGATGACATAGTTTGCTGTTGGACTGCAATTTGCTTGACGTCTTCGAATGAGAACAAAGCTGACCTGATAGGGCGTCTGCTATTTATTTATTTATATGAGCAAAAGGGGATACCCCCTGATTTCCGTTAATAGAAATTATTAGATGTTCACAACACTACGCCCAGCCTGCTACACAGGTTTCATTCATTACTAGTTTCAGCAAAGTGCTCATGTCGTAGCCACTGAATACATCATGAGTGCTACATACACTGCAAATAAAGAGACAATCATCCTACAGAGCACATCGATTTTGCCCATTATCTTCACAAGCTCTTCCATCTCCTCATTGCTGTCAAGGCTGTTCAGCAGCTATTGCTTGGCCATGATCAGAGGAACTGCATCTTTAACCTTCTGCTCTGCATCTTCCTCTTCTGTCGTTCCTTTAGTTACTTGTCCAACACCCCAACCTGCTGGTATTGGGATTCCTCGGCTAACCAAATAATCAACGTAGTTGCATTTCCCCACATCAGCAACTTCCCAGAAATACAAATCACACGAATCTTCCCTTTTCTGCACGAATCAAATTGGAAGATCATCAACCAAACTATTAAAAAATCAGCAACTAAAAGCAGCAGAACAACACTTAAACATATCATTACCCCATGATTCGGGCATTTTTAGAAGACTCAGCGAGGGTTGCGGATTGTGGTTGAGATGTGATGGATGACTCTGCGTGATTTGCAGCAGTGGCACCACACCAATGGCAGCGGGTTGCGATGAGCAATCGCCTGCGGTGCGCGTGCCGACGGGGGTGTGATGACACCCACAGGCGATGGTACGGGTGGCGACTTGGCGCATATCTGGTTGTTGCCTGCTGAAGAGCAGGTGGACAAGCAGCCAGCGGACATGGTTGCTACGGCCAGAGCTTCTGATGCTAGGCAGAGTAAGTAGAGAAGAGGAGAAGCGAATGTTGGATATGTCAGTTTCATTACTTGCAGAGTAGCATAGCACCATATATAGTCATAGTCTAGGTTTGGATTCGAACCAGCTACAGGAGCACGTCTTTCTTTTTTCTAAAACTCGGCAACGTCTCTTTACTGGTACACTAGCTTGTTCTGTACGCCTTCCCAAGTCTTTGATTTTATTTCTATATATAAAAAAGTATGCTACTTGGTGTCCGCTTAGTCAACAAACGATTGTGCCAACCTTGACTGTTGGATTGACATTCAACGTATGTCGCATTTCTTCAGTCTCTTCTTCCTTGAGCCGCCAAAGCCAAACCAGCAGCGGCGGGACCGCCTGCTCCCGCCTCCCACGGCTGGCTGTGATCTTCCCCGGCTCCTGTTCATTCCCGTCTGAGGCCTCACCATCGTCATCCGCCTTGGTTCGCTCGCCGCGGCACCGCCCTCTGGTGTTGTCAACATGGTCAACAACCAAGAGGAATAAGGAGATGATTGTGCATGGTGACGATGACAGTAGGGACCCAGCAACGTGCGCAGTAATTTTGTTTTTTCGGGACGGAGAAGGGTATCAACTGGGTTGTGCGGGACCCGTGGCCCGTCTAGCCCAGGCTTTTATTTCATATGTTTAGCACATGACCAGCCCAGTTTGTTTTTTTTTCCTTTCTGAAAATGGCTAGCCAACTATTTTTTTTTGCAGAATAACCAACGTAGGCCTACTTACTTTTCTACGCCCTGCTGGGCCGGAAATCTTTCAAGACGAGGAGGGATGCATTTTGCCCAAAAAATGGGCTATAAGTAATAAGAAATGGGCTATAAGTAATAATAAATGGGCTGTAAAATGAAAAAATACAGCAAACATGCAATTAGTTCCAAAATACTGTTTTCTTTCGGATTTTGATATTTTTAAATTTCATTGTTTTTGTGCGGGTAAAATTTCATTGAATTTAAATTAAGGTATATTTAGATTTAAAATTAATTTGAATCTGGCTAGAAATTTCGGGTTGTATACTGTTTGGGACAGATTTGGAGGCTGACTTGTGGGTCTACTAGGTTGACGTGTACTTTGGCTTTGTCAACTTAGTCCAGAAACGATTCTAGCAGCAGTGACCATTGGATGTTAATCCAACGGCCGTGCTGCTTCTTCAATATCTGATCTTCTTGCTCCAGCCGCCCAAACCAGCTCCGGCGGGACTGCCTGCTCCCGCCTCCTGTGGCCGACTGTGCTGCCGCACAGGCCGCACCGCCCCACCCTACTTCATTGCTGGCCAGGCCATTCCTCTACTCACCCACACCTCCTGTTATTTTCCAGCGACGGCAGCCGGACCAGTAAACCCTCGTACTCCCCACCGCGTGGGCAACCATTGCCGAGTCTTCCCCGGCTCCGTGTCGTTCCCTTCCTAGGCCTCGCCGTCATCCACCGCCATGGTGCTCTCGGCGCGGCCTGGTTAACATGGTCAACGAATGACATCCATCGGCCATGGACTGTATGCGCAAAATAATGGTTACTCCACCTGACAGCTGGGACCCACCGGAAGGGCCTCTGTATTTCGCGAAAAAAAACGTTGCCCCTGCTGACATGTCGGACCCACCAACTATATCTTCGCACGCAAGGAAGTGCCTCCTTATTACGCACAAAAAAATGAATACCCCTGCTAGCTGGGACCCACCATTGTGGGAGGCTGACTTGTGGGCCTACTAAGTTGATGGGGATGGAGGGCTTTGTCAACTTAGTCAATATGAACGATTCTAGCTCCAGTGACCGTACGATGTCCATCCAACGGCCGTAGTGCTTCTTCAACCTCTGGTCTTCTTGCTCCAGCCGCCCAAACCAGCGCCGGTCGTGCCTCGTGCTCCTGCCTCCCGTGGCCGGCTGCGATGCGGCGAAGGCCTCACCGCCCCCTACTACTCCCACCGCTGGCCAGGCCTCCCTCTACTCACCCACACCCCCTGTTATTCTGCAGCGACGGCAGCCTCACACCGCAGCGACCCGGTGAACCCTCGTACTCCTCTACACGTGGGCATCCACTGTCGTGTCTTCCCTAGCTCCGTGTCGTCCCCTTCCTAGGCCTCGCCGTCGTCCACCGCCCTGGTGCTCTTGGCGCAGCGTGGTCAACATGGTCAAGGAACGGCTTCCATCGGACGTGGACTGTACGTGGAGAGGCTGACAGCTGGGTCCACGGCCGCAGCAAGGAAGTGCCTCCTTATTACGTGCAAAATAATTATTCCTCCACCTGACAGTGGGGACCCACCGGGTGGGCCACCGTATTTCGTGAAAAAATGTTTGCCCCTGACTGCTGGGACCCACCAGCTATATCTTCGCACGCAAGGAAGTGCGTCCGGGCAAAAAAAGCGATTCGCCCTCCTAACTGCTGGGACCCACCAGCTACATCTTCGCACGCAAGGAAGTGTCTGACAGTCGTGACCCACCTGGTCGAAGCATACGTAGCGTAGTCATTTTGGTCGCGAACGTGTACGTACATATATACTGGTGGATGTAGAGACGCGTACGTGTCGTAGTTGAGGCGCGCACGTAGCATGTACACGCACGTACAGCGGCCAGGGTGCAAGAAAGAAAATACGGCCACGTATGTGTACATACGGGCGGGGTCTCGAACGCCTACTCGCGCATACGTACGGCCAGGGCTCGCATACATGGCTGGGTCGGAATAGAGAAACAGCGTCGTCGTCGTGTTCATGGGGAGGCAACAGAATGCATCGTGTTCATGGGGAGGCAACGGAATGCGTCGTGTTCATCGGGAGGCAATGGAACGTGTGGGAGCCAACCGGCTGGGTCGGAATGGAATGCGTGGTCGTGTTCATCGGGAGGGCTTGGACGGAACAGGTGATGGAAACGAGGCCTGGCATACCGCACAACGGAGGAAACGGACCTCCTATGTTCAGAACGGGGTCCTGTTGATCGGGAGGGGTCTGGCGTACCGCAAAACGGAGGAAACGGACCTCCTACGGTCGAAACAGGGGTCATGTTGATCGGGAGGGGTGTGACGTACCGCAAAATGGACGAAACAGACCTCCTACGGTCGAAACGGGGGTCCTGTTGATTGGGAGGGGTGTGGCGTACCGCAGAACGGACGAAACGGACCTCCTACGGTCGAAACGGGGGTCCTGTTCATCGGGAGGGGTGTGGCGTACCGCAAAATGGGACTCCATGGGATACTATTCATCTCCACCGTCGACCTCCTCCAGCCTCCATGGGCTCCTGTTCATCCAGCCTCCACCGCGTGCTACTCCACCGGCTACTGTTCAACCACCCCTCCACGGGCACCCCTCCACCGTCTACTGTTCATCCAGCCCTCCACACCATGGGGTCCTGTTCAACCACCCCTCCACGGGCACCCCTCCATCGTCTACTGTTCATCCAGCCCTCCACCTCACCACGGGGTCCTGTTCATCCAGAGGCAACGCCACCGCTCACTGTTCATCCAAACCCCCCGCAACGCTCACTGTTCATCCCAGAGGTAGCATCAATCGGCTTCAGTTAGTAGCAGTAGCGACGGAATCGCTCGATCGGGTTCAGTTAATAGCCATCGATCAATCGCTCGGGTTCAGTAACGCGTAGCCTGCAGTGCAATCGCTCGGGTTCAGTTAGAGCCCAATGCCTCGCTCGGGTTCAGTTAGAGCCAACGCCTCGCACACACGCGCGTATGTGTACGACAGAAACGCGCATCGCTCGGCCCCCGACCTCACACCGTAACCGGGAACTCCACGAAATTTTCCTCGCCCTCGTATCTACCACGGTTTTTTCCGTCATGGACGGCCCAAAGAATGTCATGCAGCTGCGTCTCCGGCACGCCCAGGATGAAAAGTCCATTTTCTGTCATGATTTTTTGTCATAGAAGTAGGAGCCCACCACATCAATGATGATACCGGGTTTTGTCACAATTATCGTCATAGAAGTGTCATATGTATGACAGAAAGTTTTTTCGTTCGGCCCAAAATGTCATGGATGTGACTTTTTTTGTAGTGCAACGGCCCCAAATCTAGCATGTCTTGGTGCCGCAACATCTACATTGATCTTAACACATCCTGTGACAGGGGCCTGCCACTGGGTCGGCCTAGGGGCTTTAACACCAATCTGTTGTGGTTCCCTTGCGTTAATATGCTTTAGATCCTCAAGAAAGCTTGTGATGAAACTATTAATGCAATGTGGAGATTGGAAGATATCCTCATAGATCACTTTCCTCCGAGCTCGCCAAATAGCCCACAAGATAACAATCATATGCGCAAACATATCTCTGTTCAATGTTTCACTCATTGCGAAGAGCCAATCTTTGGGGTGTTCTTCCATTCTGTCCACTAAATGATGAACCAAATCCTCCAGCGCTAGCGCCCACATGCTACTTGACATTAGGCACATAAAAAGAGCATGTCTCCATGTGTCAACCGCCCCACACAAGGGACACCTGTCCTCGGTAGCCATGTTCCGATGCTTTAGTAATTTGACAATGGGCATGGAATTTCTCGCAAGCCTCCACACAAACATGCAAAGTTTCGAAGGTACCTATAAGTGCCAAATGCACTACTGCTCTCGTGTGCACTTGAGGTTGAAGATAGCCAGTTCGTGGGCTGGGCCTAGGACCGTGGCTTCGGCTTTTCTTTTACAAAAGATAGCAAAGAAAACTAAATATAGATAAATCAACAAAACTTATATATAGACATATTATATATTGAAATGTTCAGAACAAGATTTCCTAAAACATGAACTATTTTACGAGTTCAAATAAATTACAAAAAAATTCCAATAATGAAAACAGTGCTACTGTTGCATTTAAAATTCAAATAAAATTATTTTACAATACCAATAGATTTGAAATTCATTTTTATCAACTTTTCTATTGTATGGAATCATTTTTCCCTATTTTCCATATATTTAATTTTTGGAGAAAAATAATTTGAATAAAAGCCAAATAAAGCAAAATTCAATTAAATCCAAAATGGCTATTGGATTCAAATATTTTTTCAAAACACTTTGCATTGGTTCCATAATTTATTTCCAGTATTTGAAGGAGTCCCATTACCTTCTCTCTTTGTTTATTTTTTGGAATATGTGAAAAAGGATTTTGAAACCCATATGGAAGTTTTTTTCAAAAGTGGCTCAAATGCTATCGTGAAAGTGGCCTCCTACTTCCCACTCTTTTTCTAACATTTGAAGAAGTCGTGTTATCTCCCCTCAGGAAAATCCGTGAGTAACATGAAGTTCCTGGTTTGAAAATATTTCAAATGGAATTCAAATCATTTTCAAATCCCTTTTCATTCTTTGATGGAAGAAGTCATATTATCTTCACTCTAGGGTTTTGTGTTGAAATGAATTTGTATTCATGGAGATCAAAATATATCTCCTGTAAGGCAGCTTGTTTCTTATGAGCAGGAAAATATTTTTCAGTAAACTAATATATCATATCCTGGGGACTATGCGCACAACTAGGAGCAAGATTATTAAACCATTCTTTAGCATCACCCTTTAATGAGAAAGCAAACAACTTAAGAATATAGTAATAGCGATTTTTTATCTCTAGCAAATAGGGAGGCCATGTCATTTAATTTGGTAAGATGTGCTACAACAATTTCAAATTCATAACCATGAAAAGGATCGGATTCTACCAAGGTAATAAGTTTAGGATCAACAGAGAATTCATAATCCTTATCAATAACAAAGATAGCAGAAGTAGCAAACTTAGGATCATATTTCATTCTCTCTATCATAGCCTTTTCTTACAAGCAAGAAATTCTCTAGCAATCTCCCATCCATAACATAACCCTCAAGTACTTTATGCATTTCAAATCTAGTAGGAGAGCTAAGCATAATAGGTGAATCATAATTTTTAGTAGTTTCAAAATTCTCAAATTCTTTAGCTTTAGCAATTTGTTCATCAAGAAATTCACCTAGTGGCACAGCTTCATCAAGCAAAGTAGTAGCATCATCATAAGTATCATTCATAGAAGAAGTAGCATCATCAATTACTTACAACATATCAGATTGTATAGCAGGTGGTGGTGTCGGAAGTCTACTCAAAACAGAAGATGAATCAAGTGCAGAGTGTGATGGCAGTTCCTTACCTCCCCTCATCTTAGAGGGTACGATCTTAGTCTTAGAGTCTTTCACATTCTTCATACTAATCAACAGATGTATAAATCCCAAGTGAACTCAATAAATGAAGCCATGCTCCCCGGCAACGGCGGCAGAGGAAGGTCTTGATGACCACAAGTATAGGGTATCGTGACAGTCTTCGTGGGTAGTATTTCACCCAAATTTATTGATTCGACACAAGGGGAGCCAAACAATATTTATGAGCCTTAGCAGTTGAGTTGTCAATTCAACCACACCTAGAAAATAAATCTTTGAAAAAAAGTGTTTAGTAGCACGGTAGTTTGATAGTTTGAATAGTATCAGTAACAGTAGTAACAATAACAAGAATGGTGGTAACTTAGCAAAGATCAATATGAGAAAAGTGTAGACATTGGATCAGTGATGGATATTTGTGTTGGATAACTTTCATCATATAACAGTCGCTACCTAGAGCGTTACACAATAGCTCCAGCTCATCAATTCAATGTAGGCATGTATTCTGTATATAGTCATACGTGCTTATCCTAAGAACTTGTAGGACGTCTTTTTGAAGGAAATATGCCCTAGAGGCAATAATGAAGTTGTTATTTATATTTCCTTATATCATGATAAATGTTTATTATTCATGCTAGAATTGTATTAACCGGAAACTTAGTACATGTGTGAATACATAGACAAACTGAGTGTCACTAGTATGCCTCTACTTGACTAGCTCGTTAATCAAAGGTGGTTAAGTTTCCTAGCCATGGACAAAGAGTTGTCATTTGATTAACGGGATCACATCATTAGAGAATGATGTGATTGACTTGACCCATCCGTTATCTTAGCACGATGATCGTTTAGTTTGTTGATATTGCTTTCTTCGTAACTTTGTTCCTATGACTATGAGATTATGCAACTCCCTAATACCGGAGGAACACTTAGTGTGCTATCAAACGTCACAACGTAATTGGGTGACTATAAATATGCTCTACAGGTGTCTCTGATGGTGTTTGTTGAGTTGGAATAGATAGAGATTAGGATTTGTCACTCCATGTATCGGAGAGGTATCTTTGGGCCCTCTCGGTAATGCACATCACTATAAGCCAAGACTCATTGTCAGTGTCAAAACCGGCGGATCTCGGGTAGGGGGTCCCGAACTGTGCGTCTAAGGCGGATGGTAACATGAGGCGGGGGACATGATGTTTACCTAGGTTCGGTCCCTCTTGATGGAGGTAATACCCTACATCTTGCTTGATTGATCTTGATGATATGAGTATTACAAGAGTTGATCTAGCACGAGATCGTAGAGGCTAAACCCTAGAAGCTAGCCTATGGTATGATTGTTGTTGTCCTACGGACTAAACCCTCTGGTTTATATAGACACCGGAGGGGGCTAGGGTTACACAGAGTCGGTTACAAGGGAGGAGATTTACATATCCGTATTGCCAAGCTTGCCTTCCACGCCAAGGAGAGTCCCATCCGGACACGGGACGAAGTCTTCAATCTTGTATCTTCATAGTCCAACAGTCCGGCCAAAGGATATAGTCTGGCTGTCCGGAGATCCCCTAATATAGGACTCCCTCAGTAGCCCCTGAACCAGGCTTCAATGACGATGAGTCCGGCGCGTATATTTGTCTTCGGCATTGCAAGGCGGGTTCTCCTCCGAATACTCCATAGAAGATCTTGATCACGAGGATAGTGTCCGGCTCTGCAAAATAAGTTCCACATACCACCGTAGAGAGAATAATATTTCCACAAATCTACTCTACTGACACGTTTAGCAACATGACATCATGTCATGGCCCGGTCATTATTCGAACCGTTTTTCTCAACCAGCACTGCACATATCGCGAGGCGGTTTTCTTGACACGTCTTGTCGAAGCAGAGATCGTGTCCCCTTATCACGGGATTCTCATCAATACGGACGTGGGTAACCCAACCGCGCCATCAATTACGGCGCTCGGGGAATAAGCGATTTTACCAGGTAAGTGGGGAGGCGCATCGCCTCTTCCACCCTTATAAAGGGACAAAGATTCACCCTTTTTACCCACGCCTTCTTCCTCCTTGCTTATCCATTCTCGCGCACTCGAGCTCCAGCGCCCAAGTTCGCATCTTTCTCCTTAAACCACTCCAAGCATGTCCGGAGCGGGAGGCAATTGGATGGTCTCCTCCGTCACGGAGGAGAACATCACAAAGCTACGGGAAGCCGGATACCTGGTCGCGGACATCGCGCACCGGCTGCCAGATGCGGGGCAGATCATCCATATGCCCGAACCCCATGAGAGGGTAGTTTTCCTTACCCAGTTTGTCCGCGGACTGGGATTTCCCCTTCACCCGTTTGTCCGCGGGCTCATGTTATACTACAGGCTTGATTTTCATGATCTGGCCCCCAATTTCATCCTCAACATCTCGGCGTTTATCATCGTGTGTGAGGCCTTGCTCAGCATCGTGTGTGAGGCCTTGTTTCACCTTCAATGTTAAACCGAAGGTGGTGGTCGGCCAGCAAGCGGAGTGCGGAGGCGCCATGGTGGGCAAAATGCCTAACGTTACCTGGCTCGAAGGCTCCTATGTGGAGACCATAAAGGGATGGCAATCGGGGTGGTTCTACATCCCCGAGCCACGCGACACCAACTGTGTGTCGGCCCCCGTATTTCGATCCGGAATCCCCACGCGGCTCACCTCCTGGAAAGAGAAGGGCCTGTCCTGGGGTTCCCCAGTAGAGCTGACCAGACTCCAGACCTGCATCAAGAACATGATGAGCAAGAAAATCAAGCTCGTCAACGTGGTCCAGGTCATGCTCTTCCACCGGATCCTCCCGTGTCAACGACGGGCATTCAATTTGTGGGAGTTCGACCTGGCCAAGCACCAGATGCTGCGAGCTCTTCGACACGACGCACAAGGACATCTGGAAGGTGCTATTCAAGGGCGCCGAGGTACCTCCTCCCCTTACTAAGGACCGCGGACTCAGCGCAAAGCGCCATGCCAATCCGGTAAGTTTTTATATCTCACAGGATATTTATTTGCCCCAGTTTAATCATGTGCGGGATCTAAGCTTCCATGCCATTAAAAGGACTAGGTAGAGACAGCGGAGCATATCAATTGCCCCGCCCCCCTGCCTGAAGATCCTGCAGATGCTCTCCTAACGGAGATGCTGGTTCCGGCGCCTTACGAGGTGCCGGTGAAGAAGGCCAAGAAGAAGGCCACGGGGACCCGAAAGGGTCTCCGGCGCAAGGTTATGTCGGACTCATCGTCCGATAACTCCAAAGCGCACTCCTCCCACGAAAATGAGGAGGAGGAAGAGGAAAGTTCTCCCCCCCCCAGTCGGGGGAGACAAGAAAAGGAAGGCCGCCCCAAACGGGGAGGCCGAAGGGTCCAAGAAGGGAAGGAACCTCCTTCCGGACTGCTCCACGACGGCCGCCTACAGTGGCGACGAGTGGTTACCCTGGGACAAGGCCCTGGCGAAGTTGTAAGTATCCGGATACCATAGTAATTCATGGTAGGTTTCATTGCACTGCTTCTCCTTACGCCGAATATGATTATGCAGTCCATCCCGAGCCTGTATCGACGTATCTTCGTCGGACATTTCTTTGGACTCGTCGTATATGAATAACGATTCACTTCCGACCGCCCCCACCCCTTGCCCTACGGACAACGTCGAGGTGTTGTCTCAAAAGGCACCGAGCCGAGGGGAGGTAGTCCTGGCGGCGCCTCGAGGCGACCTTCCGGACCCTGGGTGCAAAGGGAGCAAGGCTCCCACGGGCTCCAAGTTCGGCCCCCAACCGAACACTCCGCCGGAACCTTCGGTGGTTCCGGACTCCGGCAGGCGATCCCCCATTAAGAGGGGCAAGCCGCCCGTGCCGGTGGCCTCTGTCCATCCAGAGGCACCAGACAACTAGCTGGAAGCGCTTCGCGGCGCTTCCATCGACGAAGAGCATCGCACTATCATGAGTGCGGTGATCGAGAAAGTTCAGTCCGCCAAAAACGGACTAACCGAAGCTTGTGCCAGCCTCCTAACAGGCTTTCAGGTAAGCAATCAAAATATAGCAAAATATTACCGCATAGACAGTAGCCCCTGATGCTCTGTTTGGCGTTCGCGAAGAAAGGCCGAATAGAGGATTGATACGTCCATTTTGCATCATGCTTTTATATCGATATTTATTGCATTATGGGCTGTTATTTCACATTATGTAACAATACTTATGGCTATTCTCTCTTATTTTACATGGTTTACATAAGGAGGGAGAATGCCGGCAGCTGGAATTCTGGGCTGGAAAAGGAGCAAATATTAGAGACCTATTCTGCACAACTCCAAAAGTCATGAAACTCCATGGAACACCTTATAATAAATAATGAAAAATCATCGCCAAAGATGAAGACCAGGGGGCCCACACCCTGCTCATGAGAGTGGGGGCGCCCCCCCCCTAGGGCGCGCCCCCCTACCTCGTGGGCCCCCTGGTGGCTCTCCGATGACCATCTTCTCCTATATGAAGTCTTTCGTCGAGAAAAAAATAAGAAGCAACCTTTCGGGACGAAACTCCGCCGCCACGAGGCGGAACCTTGGCGGATCCAATCTAGAGCTCCGATGGAGCTGTTCTGCCGGAGAAACTTCCCTCCCGGAGGGGGAAATCATCGCCATCGTCATCACCAACGCTCCTCTCATCGGGAGAGGGCAATCTCCATCAACATCTTCATCAGCACCATCTCATCTCAAAACCCTAGTTCATCTCTTGTATCCAATTCTTGTCTCCAAGTCCGGGATTGGTGCTAGTAGGTTGCTAGTAGTGTTAATTACTCCTTGTAGTTGATGCTAGTTGGTTTAATTGGTGGAAGATCATATGTTCAGATCCTTTATGCATATTATTACCACTCTGATTATGAACATGAATATGCTTTGTGAGTAGTTACGTTTGTTCCTGAGGACAAGGGAGAAGTCTTGCTATTAGTAGTCATGTGAATTTGGTATTCGTTCGATATTTTGATGAGATGTATGTTGTCAGCATCTAGTGGTGCTATGTGAACGTCGACTACATAACACTTCACCATTATTTGGGCCTAGAGGAAGGCATTGGGAAGTAATAAGTAGATGATGGGTTGCTAGAGTGACAGAAGCTTAAACCCTAGTTTATGCGTTGCTTCGTAAGGGGCTGATTTGGATCCATATGTTTCATGCTATGGTTAGGTTTACCTTAATACTTTTGTTGTAGTTGTGGATGCTTGCAATAGAGGTTAATCATAAGTGGGATGCTTGTTCAAGTAAGAACAACACCCAAGCACCGGTCCACCCACATATCAAATTATCAATGTACCGAACGCGAATCATATGAACGTGATGAAAACTAGCTTGACGATATTCCCATGTGTCCTCGGGAGCGCTTTTCCTTATATAAGAGTTTGTCCAGGCTTGTCCTTTGCTACAAGAAGGATTGGGCCACCTTGCTGCACTTTATTTACTTTTGTTACTTGTTGCTCGTTACAAATTATCTCACCACAAAACTATCTGTTACCACTTATTTCAGTACTTGCAGAGAATACCTTGGTGAAAACCATTTATCATTTCCTTCTGCTCCTCGTTGGGTTTGACACTCTTACTTATCGAAAGGACTACAATAAATCCCCTATACTTATGGGTCATCAAGACTCTTTTCTGGCGTCGTTGCCGGGGAGTGAAGCGCCTTTGGTAGGTTGAATTTGGTAAGGAAAAATTTATATAGTGTGCTGAAATTTAATGTCACTTGTTACTATGGAAAGTAATCCTCTGAGGGGCTTGTTCGGGGTATCTTCACCCCAACCAGTAGAGCAAAGAGTTTCTCCTCAACCTTCTGAACCTATTGAAAATGAATATGAAAATGAAATTCCTTATGAGTATCCTTCGAGTATGATAGAAAAACTGCTAGCTAATCCTTTTACAGGAGATGGAACAAAGCATCCTGATGAACACCTAATATATGTGGATGAAGTTTGTGGATTATTTAAGCTTGCAGGTATACCCGATGTTGTTGCTAAGAAGAAGGTCTTCCCTTTATCTTTGAAGGGAGACGCATTGACATGGTATAGGCTATGTGATGATATGGGATCATGGAACTATAGAAGATTGAAATTGGAAATTCATCAAAAGTATTACCCTATGCATCTTGTTCATCGTGATCACAATTATATATATAGTTTTTGGCCTCGCGAAGGAGAAAGCATCACTCAAGCTTGGGGGATGCTTAAATAAATGTTATATTCATGCCCCAATCATGAGCTCTCAAGAGAAATGATTGTTCAAAATTTTTATGCTCGGCTTTCTGAAAATAATCGCACCATGCTCGATACTTCTTGTGCTGGCTCTTTTATGATCAATGTCGGATTTCGGGTTCCGGCAGACCCTTGAGGTTCGAACACTGGGGTGCGCGCGGAGATTTCGCCTCCTACCTACCTGCACCCCTTCGCCGCGCTAGGATCAAAGCTATGAAAAGAACAACACAAGGGACACAGGGTTTATACTGGTTTGGGCCACCGTTGTGGTGTAATACCCTACTCCAATGTGTGGTGTGTGGATTGCCTCTTGGGCTGATGATGATGAACAATACAAGGGAGAACAGCCTCGCGAGGGTCTGTTCTTGGCTGGGGCAATGAACTGCTGGGAGGAGTTCAGCCACCTTTCTCTCTCTCTCTCCCTCTTTCCAACTGGTCGACCCTTTGCCATGTGGGTGTCTGGTCCTATTTATAGAAGCCCTAGTCCTCTTCCCAAATATTGAGCGGGAAGGGAGCCAACAATGGCGGGCTAATTTGAAAGAGGACAGCAAGTATCAGCTATCCTGACAAAAGTAGTCTTCGCCTGCGCAAAGCTCTGGTGATGACGCCGTCTTGGGCCCTATGGTGACCTCCGTCTCATAGTCCTCCTGGCCTTGGTCTCGTTGCTCCGAAATGGCAACCTTTGCCTGATGCCTCGGTACTCCACGGCTGCGCTTGCCCCCTTTGCACCAAAGAGGAAAGGAGGACGCTGCGCGGGCTGGCACCCACCTGGCGCCCTGAGTCGTCATGGCTTGCATCATGGGCACCTCATGAGGTACCCCGCCTTGATCTCTCTGCCTCCTCGTGAGCCAGCCTGACGAGGCCGTGCCTGAGGAAGCTCTGTGTCGTCCGCCCCGCGAGGCTTGGCCCCTCGCGAGGGTCTTGAGTTTGTGTTGGTGAAGATGGGTCGTGCTGGGCCCCCCTTTGAGCCACGCCGCAGGCCGCAGGCAGGCAAGTCTGGGGACCCCCGTTCCCAGAACACCGACAGTAGCCCCGGGGCCCAAGGCGCGCCCGGACTTGGCCGTGCAGGGAGGCGGAAGGGCAAGAGCGAAGCGCCGCGGGCCCTAACAGCCTGCGGCCTTGGGCGTCGCATGGCGGTTGACTGGACGTGGGCGTCTCCACTTCCCCACGGCGCCTCGGCAACTGCTCGAATTGGACAAGTCCCTGCATGCAAAATGGGTCATGATTACCTGCGATCGTGGAGGTCGGCGGTTGGCCTCCGCCGGCTATAAGTACAGAATGTCGTGCGTCCTTCCAGTCCATCCCTCCTTGCTTCTCCTTCTTCCCGATTCTTGCTCCGTCTTGCTGCGATGGCTCCGATCCACCGGTTCTCGTCGATAGAGAAGGGAAAGGCTCCCCGAGAGGGACCAGACCCACTTCCGCCGAAGAAACGGCATGTCCACCATGGCCCGGACGAGGGGGGCCTTCAGGTGGTGTCGAGGCCTTGGGGCGAGCGGGCGCCGCCGGGGTTCTCGCTTCCATTGTACGCCCATGTCGAGGGCCCCGAAGGAGCTGATGCTGACCGCCACAGGCGGCGCCACCGCCGGCGCCGACGGATCACGAAGGTGTGGGTCGTCCCCCCTGGGGTCCACAACGAGGGCTCCTCCCAAGAGTTTGTGCTCCATGTCGCCATTCCTCTTCAGTCTTGGATCCGTCTTCCTCCCTTCTTCGCCTCCGTCATCCCGCAGGGGGAGCCCCTGGAGCTCTGGCTGCAGCATGCCGGCTGCAACACCCTCGCAACCGAGGCAGAGGTCGCGGTCGTCGCCCCGAGCGAGGTCTACATGACCCGGGGCTGGAGAGAGATTGCCCAGGTTTGCAGGACAAGGGGCGTCTTCGCGATCCACTTGGACTACGACGGTGCTTCGGTGATGCTCCTCAAGGTCTTCGACGCGGACGGGCGCCGGGTGGAGTGCTGCCCCGATGAAGACGGCCAGGGCCCTGCTGTGACGAGGACTGGGCTCGCCAATCGCTCCCTTGGTGGCTCCTCAAGCGGTGGAGACGTCGAAGGCTCCAGCGACTCCAGCGAGCCCTTCGCGACTCCGGAGACGAGCGACGACAGCTACGAGCCCCCGAGCCGGCGGCGCTCTCGGAGCAGGGCAGGCTCGTCAGGCCGCCGCCGACTCTGATCTGGATGGGGTTGGCATCGGTACTTGGTGGCCCACTGTTGATGATGGCGTCTTTTGTAGCGATGCACGTAGTTTGCGTCTCTTTAGGATCTGTTCCCTGCGAGGAACCAAAAGCGTGCCCCGTGGGGGCTTGTAAGGTGCATGTGATCCTGTTTGTTAATATAACCCTTGCCGTAGATTTACGCAAGTTGCTCATCCCGTCTTAGCTCGGTCCTCCCTTTCGAACCTCACGAGGTCTTGGTGCTCTGCACCGACAGGTCCCAGTCCCAAGGCGGCTTCAGCCGTTGCTGGTATGCCAGGTCATGATGCCGTGGTCAAGGCCAGGAGGTGAGCGACCCGGAGTCCGACAAGAGCCCCTGAGTCGCGATGCTCAGGAGGTCCCCTTTGGCGCCCAAGCAGCCGTCGTTCGGTGAGAAAGGGGAGCGACGTCGCTAACATGGGATAGCGTTAGGTGCAGGGATGGTGCCACGGTAGCTGGCGCTTCCGGGCAATAACTTATCTCGAGGATCAGGGGCCGCTCTCTGGTGTGTGGTCGGGTCCGTGCATCGGCAGGCGCGAGGTTGCTCGGTGAAGTCCTCGCGTGTCTCTCCCCTCTCGCCTTTGCTCCCCTTTCTGCTCTACGTCCTCGGGTCCCGACCCTCGAGCGAGTCTCGGCCGTTGCTGGTATGCCAGGTCGCGATGCCGTGGTCAAGGCCAGAGGGTGAGGGCTGGAGAGGCAGTAAGAGCCCTGAGTCGTGATGCTCAGGTACCCCCCCTTTAACGTGCAAGCGGTTCGCGTGGACGAGAGCAAAGGAGACACAGCAAGAGCCTCGCCTGACGCGGCTCCTTCAGGAGGTCCTGCAGGTCCACCATAGAAAAAGCAAGGGGTTGCCATAACAATTGACGATCAGCCGTTGGTTGCTTCCGAAGGGTAGTGAGGCACTGAAGGCTTGACGAGGTGACGCTATGCGGGGCTGCCGCGGCTAGAGCTTAGCCATCCAGGTTCGTCGGTGTTGCAGGGACGGACCCATGCGCAAGCGTCGTGCCGTTTGCGAGCAGCTCTATTAGTTGGCGTCAGCTGAGCAGGCAACTAGGTAAAGCACATTAGCCGCGAAGGAGTGGATTTGTTCAAGCAGATGCGGAGATCACTGGGTCAGGCCCGAGCGACTTGGGGATCATGCAGCCCGAGGGGCGCCCCCAACAAGGTAAGCTAGCGACACGAAATAAAAGGGATACACGCCGCAGGGACGGACCCACGCGGCCTGGGAATAATGTAGCCCTGGGGGCGATCCCAGCTGGAAGTGAAACTTGAAAGATGTCACCTTATGACGCTAAAGACGAAGGGGTGTTGGTGTAGCCGGCTCGGTGGGCTGCGGAAGCCGATCCTCATGAGCCCCCAGGCCCAGGGGCCTCGGGAGGCTCCGGAGGCGCTGGCGGTTCCTCGCGGGCCATCTTCATCTCCGCCAGGGCTGCAGAGCACCTGGCCTCTTGCGCCTCCGCGATGCCCCTCATGAGGCGCTGGTACGCGTCAGCCGCGCTCGGCAAGCCGTAAGGCATGCGAACGTAGCTGTGGGGTGGACCTCCGCAGCGCCCCACTCGCGAGGGCCAGAGGCGCTCCAGGGAGGCGACTTGGTTGAGCCCTGGTACGTCGACGCAGACGCGTAGCCCGCCATCCTCGTCTGGATGGGGAGCCACTGCTGGTAGGCGGCGGGCGCCTCTCATGACTCTGGACTCCTGTAGCTCCTGAATGGCCTTGCTGACAAACTTCTGTGGGTCTGGATCTCCTTGCCTTGCTCCTTCTTGAGGGAAACGTGCTCCGAAACACGCCTCCATGTGGTGCCCCAGCGCCTCCCTCGTGACCCTTGCTAGGTCGGTGGCCCTCCAAGGGAGAGGCCCCGAGCCCTGCCTGAGGAGGGCGCCGGGCGCGCTTCCTATGCAATGGAAGGAGGTTCCCCCTGGGCAGGCACGGGCCCAGAGGGGCCTACCTCCTGATGGGCCAGGCCGGACGATGTCTTCTTCTTCTTGGGGGCGGCCTCGGGAAGCCGCCTGCTTCCGCGATCTGGGTCCTCCAGTGATGCGTCCTGAAAGGCCCGCTCCAGGGAACACACTGCGTCCTTCTCTTCACAGGGCACCATGATGACTCCGCCGCTTCCTGGCATCTTGAGGACGTTGTAGCCGTGGTGAGTCACGGCCATGAACTTGGCCAGCGCCGGGTACCCGAGGATGGCGTTGTACGGCAGGCAGATGTGAGCGACGTCGAAGTCGATGAGCTCGGTGCGGTAGTTGTCGCGTGCCCCGAAGGTGACGGGGAGGCGGACCTGCCCGATCGGGACCGTGGAGCCGTCGGTGATACGGAGAACGGCTTGGTTGGCTGAAGCTGGCTATAGGGCACTTGGAGGTTGTTGAACGTCTCTACGGACAGGACGTTGAGCCCTGCCCCGCCATTGATGAGGGTCTTGGTGACCACCACGTTGCTGATGATTGGGGAACAAAGCATCGGGAGGACTTCGGCTGTAGCCGCACACTTGAGATGATCTGCTGAGCTGAAGGTGATGGCACACGCCGACCACCTGAGAGGGTGCGTGGCTTCGAGCCTGGGGAGGGCTGCATTCACTTCACGGGTGAACTGCTTGAAGATGCGCTGAGAGGCTGGGGCCAGAGCTCCGCCCAGGATGCAGGCGATCGTGCGAGGCTCCTGGAAGCCCCCAGCCTCCTCGTCCTGGTGGCGGTCCTCGTTCCTCCTTGGCTACGGCGGCAGCGGTGGGAGGCCTGCGTTGCCTTGCGGGCGATCCTCGCGAGGTTGATCCCTCCAGCCTCCCTCGCGAGGTGGGTCTTGCCAGCGATCCTCACGAGGTTGGTCGCACCACCCCTGGCGCAGGCCACGGTCTTCCTAGCGCCATGCGTTCCTTCCTCCTCCTCGGCCGTATCCCCGGTCACCACGGTCAGGGCGATGGCCGATCCTTCCTTCACGCACGGCTCGGAGTTCTTGGCATTCTCTGGTGTTGTGGGTGTGGAGGTCGTGGTACACGCAGTACCGGCTGCCCTTGGGAGGCTCGGGCTGATCTCTGCCCCGCTTGGTGTCTGGTTCTACCGCGAGCACGGTAGCCCCCTTGTGCTTCACTTCCTTGGCCTTGAGCTTCTTCTCTTCTGGGTCTGCGGTAGGCAGCTCAAGGAGGGAGAGACGCCCTTCCTCATCCCTGGCGCACTTGTTCGCCAAGTTGAACAGCTCCAAAGAAGTGCACAGGTCTTCATGCATCGCCAACTCCTCCTTCATCTTGACATCGCGCACACCGTCGGAGAAGGCTGAGATGATGGCCTCTTCAGTCACCTTGGGAATCTTGAGGCGTGCGTTGTTGAAGCGCTGGATGTACTTCTTCAGGGTCTCCCCGGGTTGTTGCTTGACACAGCGCATGTCGCTCACGACGGGTGGCCGGTCGCGAGTACCTTGGAAGTTGGCGATGAAGCAGGTGCGCATCTCTTCCCAGGAGGAGATTGTGCCTGGAGCCAAGTTCAGGAGCCAGGTGCGGGCCCCGTCCTTGAGCGCCATGGGGAACCAATTTGCCATGACCTTCTCGTCTCCGTTGGCAGCTTCAATGCCCAGCTCGTAGAGCTAGAGGAACTCCGCAGGGTCGGCCGTGCCGTCGTAGCGAGGAGGCAGGTCCGGCTTGAACTTGCCTGGCCACGCGACACTGCGCAGCTCGGTGGTGTAGGCGCGGCAGCCTGCCGTGGCCACGGGAGGCCTTGGGTGACGGAGAGCCTGGTCTTGCATGTCCCCACGCGCCGGAGAGGGAGTATGGTCGCGACGTGCTGGAGCAGGGAGCGCCCGGGCAGCTTCTGGCGGGCGAGGGACTTCTTGGCAGCTCTGCTCTTGCCGCGCTGGCACCTGACGGAGCGGGTTCCGCCCAGGGGCCACGCGCCTTGGAGCCATGGCGTCTTCTTGGGGAGGAGGCGGCCGGGGCGCCGCCGGAGCCTCGTCACCCGTGCGGGGCGGGGTGCAGTGCAGCAGAAGGACGGCGCGGAAGAACCCCCTGCAGCGCGGACGAGCTCGGCGACGCGGCCGAGCCATTCTTCATAGACGTCGTCGAAGGGACGGTAGCGCAGGAGCTTGTTCGCCGCGACGAGTGCAGCCCGAGCCTCCATGGCCGCGCGGAGCGCGCGGTACGAAGATCCAGCTGGGGCGAGCGAGGGAGTCGCGGTGCGGCCGTCTTGGCGTACGAATGGATGCTGAGACGATGCTTGCTGCTCGTCCCCCGCCGGGCCGGTGGCAGCGTTGACGGCAGGTGACAGGGAACAGCGAGGACGCCCGCCGACAGGGGCTGTCTGGGCGACGCGGGAAGCGAGGGCGGCCCGGCGCTCCGCGCGGGCCCAACGTGCATCAGACATGAGCGTGATTTCGGAGGAGAGCGGGGCGGTGGAAGACGAATTCCGGTGCACCCCTACCTGGTGCGCCAAATGTCGGATTTCGGGTTCCGGCAGACCCTTGAGGTTCGAACACTGGGGTGCACGCGGAGATTTCGCCTCCTACCTACCTGCACCCCTCCGCCGCGCTAGGATCAAAGCTATGAAAAGAACAACACAAGGGACACAGGGTTTATACTGGTTCGGGCCACCGTTGTGGTGTAATACCCTACTCGAGTGTGTGGTGTGTGGATTGCCTCTTGGGCTGATAATGATGAACAATGCAAGGGAGAACAGCCTCGCGAGGGTCTGTTCTTGGCTGGGGCGGTGAACTGCTGGGAGGAGTTCAGCCACCTTTCTCTCTCTCTCCCTCTTTCCAACTGGTCGACCCTTTGCCATGTGGGTGTCTGGTCCTATTTATAGAGGCCCTGGTCCTGTTCCCAAATATTGAGCGGGAAGGGAGCCAACAATAGCGGGCTAATTTGAAAGGGGACAGCAAGTATCAGCTATCCTGACAAAAGTAGTATTCGCCTGCGCAAAGCTCTGGTGATGACGCCGTCTTGGGCCCCATGGTGACCTCCGTCTCGTAGTCCTCCTGGTCTTGGTCTCGTTGCACCGAAATGGCAACCTTTGCCTGATGCCTCGGTACTCCGCGGCTGCGCTTGCCCCCTTTGCACCAAAGAGGAAAGGAGGACGCTGCGCGGGCTGGCACCCGCCTGGCGCCCTGAGTCGTCATGGCTTGCGTCACGGGCACCTCGCGAGGTACCCCTCCTTGATCTCTCCACCTCCTCGTGAGCCAGCCTGACGAGGCCGTGCCTGAGGAAGCTCCGTGTCTCTGCCCCGCGAGGCTTGGCCCCTCGCGAGGGTCTTGAGTTTGTGTTGGTGAAGATGGGCCGTGCTGGGCCCCCCTTTGAGCCACGCCGCAGGCCGCAGGCAGGCAAGTCTGGGGACCCCCGTTCCCAGAACGCCGACAATGAAGACTATTGGATTTAGATGGGATTTATTGGATAGAATTAAATGCAACTCTGAAGATTGGGACCTCGACAATGGTAAGGAGTCGGGTATGACACCTAAGTTTGATTGTGTTAAATCTTTTATGGATACTGATATTTTTTGTAAGTTTAGCACTAAATATGGACTTGATTCTTAGATAGTAGCTTCTTTCTGTGAATCTTTTGCTACTTATGTTAATCTCCCGAAGGAGAAGTGGTTTAAATATCATCCTCCCATAGAAGTAAAAGTAGTTGCACCTATTAAAGTTGAAGAAAAGACTGTCACTTATAATGATCCTATTGTTCCTACTTGTTATGTTGAGAAACCACCTTTCCCTGTTAGGATAAAGGATCATGCTAAAGCTTCAATTGTGGTTCGTAAAAGCAATATTAAAACATACACACCTCCTGAGCAAGTTAAAGTTGAACCTAATATTGCTATTGTTAAAGATCTCTTGTCTGATAATATAGATGGGCATGTTATTTATTTCTGTGATGAAACTGCTAGTATTGCTAAACCCTGTGATACAGATAAACCTAGACCTGTGATAGGCATGCCTGCTATTTCTGTTAAAATAGGAGATCATTGTTATCATGGCTTATGTGATATGGGTGCTAGTGCAATACCTATTGACTTATACAAAGAAATTATGCATGACATTGCACCTGTTGAGTTAGAAGAAATTGATGTTACTATTAAACTTGCTAATAGAGATACTATTTCACCAATGGGAATTGTTAGAGATGTTGAAGTCTTGTGTGGGAAAACTAAAAATCCTGCTGATTTTCTTGTTCTTGGTTCCCCACAAGATAGCTTTTGTCCCATTATATTTGGTAGACCCTTCTTAAATACTGTTAATGCTACCATAGATTGCACAAGGGATGTTGTTACTGTCGGCTTAGATGATATGACTCATGAGTTTAATTTCTCTAAATTTAGTAAACAACACCGTGAAGAAGAATTGCCTAGTAAGGATGAAATTATTGGTCTTGCTGCTATTGCCGTACCTCCTAATGATCCTTTAGAACAATATTTGCTAGACCATGAGAATGATATGTTTATGAATGAAAGAAGGGAAATAGATGAAATATTCTTTAAACAGGAACCTATTCTGAAACACAATTTGCCTGCTGAAATCCTAGGGGATCCCCCTCCACCTAAGGGTGATCCCGTGTTTGAGCTTAAACCGTTGCCTGATAATCTTAAATATGCTTATCTTGATGAAAAGAAGATATATCCTGTTATTATTAGTGCTAACCTTTCAGAGCATGAAGAAGAAAGATTATTGAAAACTCTGAAGAAGCACCGTGCTGCTATTGGATATACTCTTGATGATCTTAAGGGCATTAGTCCCACTCTATGTCAACATAAAATAAATTTGGAAGCAGATGCCAAACCGGTTCATGATCCTCAATGATGTCTGAATCCTAAAATGAAATAAGTGGTAAGAAAAGAAATACTAAAGCTTCTGGAGGCATGTATAATTTATCCCGTTGCTGATAGTCAGTGGGTAAGTCATGTTCATTGTGTCCCTAAGAAGGGAGGTATTACTGTTGTTCCTAATGATAAAGATGAATTGATTCCACAAAGAATTATTACAGGTTATAGGATGGTAATTGATTTCCACAAATTAAATAAGCCTACTAAGAAAGATCATTACCCCTTACCTTTTATCGATCAAATGCTAGAAAGATTATGCAAACATACACATTACTGCTTTCTAGATGTTTATTCTGGTTTCTCTCAAATACCTGTGTCGGCTAAAGATCAATCAAAGACTACTTTTACATGCCCTTTTGGTACTTTTGCTTATAGACGTATGCCTTTTGGTTTATGTAATGCACCTGCTACCTTTCAAAGATGCATGATGGCTATATTCTCTGACTTTTGTGAAAAGATTTTTGAGGTTTTCATGGACGACTTTTCCATCTATGGATCTTCTTTTGATGATTGCTTGAGCAATCTTGATCGAGTTTTGCAGAGATGTGAAGAAACTAATCTTGTCTTGAATTGGGAAAAGTGCCACTTTATGGTTAATGAGGGTATTGTCTTGGGGCATAAAGTTTCTGAAAGAGATATTGAAGTTGATAAACCCAAGGTTGATGCTATTGAAAAGATGCCATGTCCCAAGGACATCAAAGGTATAAGAAGTTTCCTTGGTCAAGCCGGATTTTATAGGAGGTTCATTAAGTACTTCTCGAAAATTTCTCGGCCTCTGACTAATTTATTACAAAAAGATATACCATTTGTCTTTGATGATGATTGTGTGAAGCATTCGAAATACTTAGGAACGCATTAGTCTTTGCACCTATTGTTCAGCCACATGTTGGAATTTATCCTTTGAAATTATGTATGATGCTAGTGACTATGCTGTAGGTGCTGTTCTAGGGCAAAGAGTCGATAAGAAATTAAATGTTATCCATTATGCTCGTAAGACTCTAGACAATGCTCAAAGAAATTATGCTACAATGAAAAAGAACTTTTAGCAGTTGTATTTGCTTGTGATAAGTTCAGACGTTATATTGTTGATTCTAAAGTAACTATCCACACTGATCATGCTGCTATTAAATATCTTATGGAGAAGAAAGATGCTAAACCTAGACTTATTAGATGGGTTCTCTTGCTACAAGAATTTGATTTGCATATTATTGATAGAAAAGGAGCTGAGAACCCCGTTGCAGACAACTTATCTAGGTTAGAGAATGTTCTTGATGACCCACTACCTATTGATGATAGCTTTCTTGATGAACAATTAAATGTCATAAGTACTTCTCGTAGTACCCCTTGGTATGCTGATTATGCTAATTACATAGTTGCTAAATTTATACCACCTAGCTTCACATACCAACAAAAGAAAAAGTTCTTCTATGATTTGAGACATTACTTTTGGGATGACCCACATCTTTATAAAGAAGGAGTAGATGGTGTTATTAGACGTTGTGTACCTGAGCATGAACAGGAACAGATCCTACGCAAGTGCCACTCCAAAACTTATGGAGAACACCACGCGGGAGATAGAACTGCACATAAGGTATTGCAATCCGGTTTTTATTGGCCTACTCTCTTCAAGGATGCGTGTAAGTTTGTCCTATCTTGTGATGAATGTCAAAGAATTGGTAATATTAGTAGACGTCAAGAAATACCTATGTATTATTCACTTGTTATTGAACTGTTTGATGTTTGGGGCTTTGATTATATGGGACCTTTTCCTGCCTCTAATGGATATACACATATTTTAGTTGTTGTTGATTACGCTACTAAGTGGGTAGAAGCTATTCCAACTAGTAGTGTTGATCATAACACTTCTATTAAAATGCTTAAAGAAGTTATTTTTCCGAGGTTTGGAGTCCCTAGGTATTTAATGACTGATGGTGGTTCACATTTTATTCATGGTGCTTTCCGTAAAATGCTTGCTAAATATGACATCAATCATAGAATTGCATCTCCGTATCACCCACAGTCTAGTGGTTAAGTAGAATTGAGTAATAGAGAACTCAAATTAATTTTGCAAAAGACTGTCAATAGGTCTAGAAAGAATTGGTCCAAGAAACTTGATCATGCATTATGGGCCTATAGAACTGCATATAAAAATCCTATGGGTATGTCTCCGTATAAAATGGTATATGGAAAAGCATGTCACTTACCTCTCGAACTAGAACATAAGGCATATTGGGCTATTAAAGAGCTCAACTATGATTTTAAACTTGCCGGTGAAAAGAGGTTATTTGATATTAGCTCACTTGATGAATGGAGAACCCAAGCTTATGAAAATGCCAAGTTGTTTAAAGAAAAGGTTAAAAGATGAAATGACAAAAGGATACAAAAGCATGAGTTGAATGTAGGTGATTATGTATTGCTATACAACTCTCGTTTAAGATTTTTTGTAGGGAAACTTCTCTCTAAATGGGAAAGCCCCTATGTTATCGAGGAGGTCTATCGTTCTGGTGCCATAAAAATCAACAACTTCGAGGGCACAAATCTGAAGGTGGTAAACGGTCAAAGAATCAAACATTATATCTCAAGTAATCCCATAAATGTTGAAACCAATATTATTGAAACCGTAAGCCTGGAGGAATACATAAGGGGCACTTTCCAGAATGTTTCAGACTCCGAAAAGGAATAGGTATGTGAAAGTGCGTTATATCGACTAGAGGGGGGGTGAATAGGCGATTTTTATGAAAGTCTTCAAAACGTGGAAGTTATGAAGACAAACGATAGAAATAAACCTATTACCCTGCAGCGGAAGGTAGACTACACTAGGCAAGCCATAGTCAAGTATTCAATAGAGTGAAAGCACAATGACTAATAGCAGCAATGTAGTAAGGATCAGGTAGGAAGATATTGTGAAGCCACACAGAACACGCAGTCACTCAGTGAAGACAAAAGATAGTGCGAACATACAATGACTTCACAAGGAGTAACAGTAAGTAAAGGGAAGGGAAGATGAAACCAGTGACTCGCTGAAGACAATGATTTGTTGGACCAGTTCCAGTTGATGTGACAACTGTATGTCTGGTTAGGGCGGCTAGGTATTTAAACCTTAGGACACACAGTCCCGGACACCCAGTCCTGAACACGCAGCTCAGGACACCCAGTCCTCACCGTATTCCCCTTGAGCTAAGGTCACACAAACCTCGCCCAATCACTCTGGTAAGTCTTCAAGGTAGACTCCCAAACCTTCACAGACTTTGTTCACCGGCAATCCACAATGTCTCTTGGATGCTCAGAACGCGACGCCTAACCGGCTGGAGGATGCACAGTCCTCAAGTGTAATAAGTCTTCAGATCACACAGACAAGAAGACTTAAGTGATGCCTAATTCTCTTTGGCTCTGGGTGGTTAGGGCTTTATCCTCGCAAGGAATTCTCTCTCAAAGGCTTCAAGGTGGGTTGCTCTCAAACGACAAAAGCCGTACTCTGAATCTGAGCAGCCAACCGTTTATGGTTGTAGGGGGTGGGCTATTTATAGCCACTTGGCAACCCGACCTGATTTGTCCGAAATGACCCTGGGTCACTAAGGAACTGACACGTGTTCCAACGGTCAGATTTCAAACTCACATGGCAACTTTACTTGGGCTACAAGCAAAGCTGACTTGTCCGACTCTGGACAAGATTCGCTCTCATAGTCTTCACTCGAAGACATAGGTTTTGTTTAAGCATCACTTCAGTCATTCTGACTGGTTCTCTTGGACCCCACTTAACAGTACGGTGGTTCCTATGACTCAACACAGAAGAAGGAGAACTACGAAAGATCTAAGTCTTCGAGCTCCATAGGCTTCATGTGGTGTCTTCTCTTGTCATAGTCTTCAATGTGAATATCTTCATATACCACCTTTGACTTCAATGTCTTCATACATTTTTAGGGGATCATCTCTGGTGGGAAAACCGAATCAATGAGGGACTTCTACATGTGTTATCCTGCAATTCTCACAAACACATTAGTCCCTCAACTAGGTTTGTCGTCAATACTCCAAAACCAACTAGGGGTGGCACTAGATGCACTTACAATCTCCCCCTTTTTGGTGATTGATGACAAACTAGTTGAAGTTTTCAACGAGGAATATAATCTGTGAAATTGTAAAGGATAAGGAATTGTCTTCATAAGTTGCAAGGGCTCCCCCTGAAGATGTGCATATAAGTAATTTGCTTTTGGAATGCAAATGCACATGGCAGGTTGTACTTGTGGAGATCCACTTGAACTTATGATGACAATCCACTATGCATGTGAAAGTATATGAAGATAATGACATGCATAATGGAAAATGGACGTCTGCAGAATGATCTAAGTGCGGAATTTATCGTCGCACATGCGAAATTTATCATCGCAACACAAGGTGGCAGATAAGTAGCAGACGACCATCGAGTTTAAGTGCTACAACTCAAAAAAACAAATGTAGCAAAACGAGAGTTGTAAGCACGAAGCAAAATATAAAGCACCCGCCCATATGGACCCGCTTGAAGACTATCAACCTCATATGCTTCTCCCCCTTTTGTCAGTAAGGACCAAAAAGGTTTGAAGACATAGAGCATCTACTCGTTCCCATGAGGAGTAGGTGAAGCAGCAGGGTCGTTGGTGGTGTTTGGCGGTGCTGAAGAGCTTGGAGCAGAGTCGAAGCGTGCTGAAGGAGGTGGCGGTGAAGTAGCATCGTCTTCATCCTCGATCACTCTGGCATTCACAGTTGCAGCAGAGGAAGAGAACTCAGAGTCTTCAAGTGATGGAGTTCATCGTAGCACTGCCCTTCAAGGAGGTGTGGAGTCAAACTTGAATCGCTCAGTGAAGCCATCCTCTTGAAGATCATCTTCAGAACACATCAGCGTTAGCCCTTTCCATGTGCGGCGAGAGGTTTCATGGGCAACAAAAGCATTCTTGGTGGCAAGATTGCGAATGCGATTAACATCCACCAAGAGGCTTTGCATCTGACGCTTCAGCCAGTCATGATGCCTATCCTGTTTCTGATGAAGAGCCACAAGAAGCTCTCGGTCATTGAGAACACGAGTGCGCTTCTTGGGTCGTGGAGCAGTTGTACTGTCAGTGGCTTCAGTGAGAGCAGGATGCGGTGCATGTGTAGTGCCAGCCAAAGGATACACACGAGTGACTGCTTCAACTCCTTCAATGTTCTGAGAAGAACTTTGATGCTCTGCATTTTGAAGACTTAGAGGTTCCTTGGCAGGCTCGGGATAGATGGCTTCAATAGACATATCCACATCAGGCAGAAAAATCCGATGATTGCGAGCAGATGGCTGGTATGAGATAGTGGAGTGAGGTTTGATCAACCGCATGAACCATGGGGCGTAGAACTTCAAGCCAAACAGATCAGAGCCTGATGCAGCAAGTTGGCGAATGAAGAGGTCCTGTGCATTGAAGCATTTTCCATGAAGAATATAGAAGACCAAAGTCTTCATTGCACCTTCAAGCTTGGCATGTGGAGAGTGCCCTTTGATGGGCCAGAGAGTTCGCCTTATGATGTGATAAATGGTTCTTGGCAGATACTCAAGGTCTTCAACGAAGAACCCCGTGGGATAAGCAGCATCTTGGGGCAATGGCTTCATCATACTGAGCATCTGACTCATATTAGGTTCAGTCTTCTGAAAGATGCTCTCAATAGCTTCACTATGAAGCTGACAGCCATGCTCGTAGAGATCGCCAGGAGTGGGCAAACCAGTGAGCTCAATGATGTCAAAGGCTTTGGCTTCATGATGAACGTTTCCTATCATCCACTCCAGGACCCAAGTCTTCGGATCTCTGCTATACCCGCGGATGTGAAGTGTGGCATAGAATTGGAGCAGCAACTCTTCATTCCAATGCTCTTGGTCAGTGACGAATGGCAGCAATCCAACTTCTTTGAAGCAATCCAGAGCTTCTTCCAGACAGGGCAGACCAGCTATAGCTTCAATGTCAAGACGCTTGTGGGGGAAGATGCGACCTTGATTATATAGAATGCAGGAGTAATAGCTTCGCTGCGGATAGCTCCAGAACCGATCAGATGATATCCTTTCCCTTGAGTAGGGGTTCCTGGAGCTATTAAAGAATGTGTTGTCTGCTCTGAAGCCATTGAAATTGAAGGATCCAAACTTGGGCAATCTTGGGATTGGCTTCTGTACCTGAGGTCTGTGCTCAACATGATAGTCGAATTGGGGACCGGCAGCAGACGCAGGAACAGAAGCAGCGAGATCAGTGGCTTCGCTGACTTCTGGTGCTTTTGTTGGTGAGGGCTCCACATTTGCTTCAGCCATGACAGCGTCAGTGGCTTCAGTGGTGTTGGTGGTGGCAGCCGCAAGATTTTCAATCACATTCTCCTCGAGAACAGCTTCTTGGTGAGACGGGGGTGTAGCAGTGCTTGGGGTTTCTTCTTCATCGGCTGATGCGGCCGGAATGTCTTCAGCAGCTTTAGCTTCAGACTCAGAGGCTGGAGGCCTTGGTCCTTTGCGAAGCCTGCGTAACGCTGGCGACGCTTGTGGAGTTGGAGTTGGCTGGGCCTCAAAGTCTTCTTCCTCTTGTGGGTGATCAGCCCATGAAGCATCCTGAGCGATTGGCGTCAGAGGACGACCAATGCTGATGAGTTCGCTGTTCTCGAGCTGAGGAAGGACTGCACCATCTTCTACATGGTCATGTTGACCAATGTCTTCAGCAGCGATGGGATCAGCTGCTGGAAAGTCTTCAGCTTCATGAGCCTCTGTGAAAGCAGGCTCATGGATTGTCAGTTGGCGTTCAGCGTCAGGACGAACCATGGAAATGGGTTCAACTATCAAAGGCTCTGTGGGAGCAGCCCGATCTTTCTTGGTCTTCCTCTTCTTCTTGGAGGGGGAAATAGGAGAGGCTTTAGGATGTTTCCTCTTCCTGGCTTCAGCCTCAGCAGTCCTCGTCTTCTTGAGCTCTGAAGCGGTTGACCGGCTTTTTGGCTTCGAGCCAGTCATTCTAGTTGGGAAGACAATGGGATCTGCTTCCTGCCTTGGTGCGTCAGGTTCAGCCGTAGCGGGCTTCTTCATCTTCTTTGCTGCCATCCTGGGGTCGATGCCAGGACGCCCAAGGGCCTTGCACTTCTCAGCCTCATTATAGGCCTGCACACATTTGTCAGCCAGAACCTTCATGCGTTCACGCGAACCCTGAGCTTCTGCATGTTTCTTTAGAAAGGCTTCCTTGAGCTCGTGCAGCATAATCTTGAAGTTCTTCACTTCTTGCATGCTGAGCTTGGCCATATGCTTCTTGAACTGAGCCTTTTCAAACTAAATCTTCTGCTTCAGTTCAACAATGCGCTGGGCGATAGCTAGTTCTGAAGCAATGGCGCCATGGAAGGCGACACTGAGGCCAATGGGTAGTTGCAGATCTTCGAAGCTGATGTTTGGCGTGTCAAACCACTCATCAATGAAGTTGTGCATGATTGTTACATCAAAGAGAGGCAGATCATTGAAGATTTTTGCTTCTTCTTTGCTCTTGATGAGTTGCTCAAGAGCGTCATCTGCAAGATCTTCATCACTTGACAGATCAATGGCATCATTGCGCAGAATGGCAGCAGATGTTAGCTCTTGGCTGGTGTGTGCCAGAGGCATCTTGATCTTCTGGGGCTTGGAGATGTGTGATAAATCTTCGGACTGCACACTGTCTTCAGGAGGTGCAGTTTCCAGTGGCTTCGCCCGTGAGATTTTTGGTGAAGGGGCAGGCTTTGAAGCTTTAGGCTTCTTCAACTTCTTTGGCTTTGGCGCTACAGGCGCTTCATCTGATTCAGCGTCAGCTGCAGGCTCATTCACTGCAGTCCCTTAAACCAAGATATGGGTGATGAGGCCTTCAAGGTTGTAGAAAGGACCGATGAAATTGGGTTCTGCATCTCGTGTGCCATCAGCCCTTGGAGCTGAGGGACCAAGGTTGAAGTCTAGTCCCAATGTCTTCTTGTTTTGCTTCGCTGAGTTTTGGGCAAACTGGAAGTTGCGCTTGAACAAAGTGTCGTCACGACACCATAGTAGTGACGATGGGTGTGCATCAACAGGCTGTGGCCCACGGACCATGCAGGGATAGAAGCCTTGTTCAATGGCTTCATCTCTGGACCTGGGTTGAAGATTCTTGTATAGGATGTCTCCCCATGGTCTCTTGATGGCATTTTTCTCAGCATATTCCTGGGTTACAAATCGGTATTTGAACCATTGTTCTGCCCAATATCTTCGAATCCATTGGATTCGGGTCTTGCGCTGATTGTAATCATCTTCAGGATCTGTCTTGTACAGTTCTGAGAGGTCATCTGGCAGATCTCTAGATGTTTCTCCACGATGCTTTCTGCCACCCTTCCTTGCTGATTTCTCTAAAGCCATGAACTTTAAACTGAAAGGCTTCAACACATTCAAAGGCTTCAAAGATTTTCACTTGCTGGACAAACAGGAACTTGCTTCGGGTGAATTTATATGATGCTGTAAGAATTCTGCAAATGAATGCAGACTATGAGAACCAAGGGATTCTCCCATGGACATGTACCTGTGACAGCATTAAGGTGCAAGGGAAGGGGAAGAGGTCATATGCATTCTCAGAAGATTTTGAATATAAATCAGTTTAGAAGACATTGACCTCATCATGCGAAGACATTCACTCATAGATAAGGAGTTGGTTCCAGATTTGTACGAATCCAGAGATCAGTACAAGTGAGGAATCTAACTACTTTGTGAAGCATAAGTGAATATACTAGGCATGTTATGAGATGCAGTATGAGAGAGATCTAACTTGTGTGAATAGAAACTGCTTGTGGTAGAAAGTGACAAAGCCATAGGATCAACGGTGCCGTAAAAAGGAAGTTTTATTTACCACACTAAGAACTGCTAGACGGAGTGGAAGATGAGGCCGAGCAGTTCGATCTTCCGTGCCCTAACTTGGCGATGGAGGACACCTACAGCGACGGCGGAGAGGACGATATCCACGGTCGGCGTGAAGACGGCGTCGAAGAGGTTGTGGCAGCGAAGCGCTTCGTCGCCGGCGTCGTCGAGGGCTAGTGGTGGCGCTAGGGTTCATGCGAGAGTGGAAGAAGAGATAATGACCGCCGTGAAGTGTGTATTTATAGGTACAGGGGCGGCACTGCGTTATTACACAGGTGCCCCTGGCGATTCGCATATGAGGAACACGTGGCCATTATGCGGAATTTTGGGGTTTGTTCCACGTCCCACGCACGCCTGGATTGTCGGGTGGTCGTTCCTACTTCTTCGGGTTTCATGTGGAGGAATGAGCATTGAAAACGGACTTAATGGTTGTCTCTGTATCTTCTGCTGACAAGGACGCAGAGAAGACATTCGACAGTTTCAATAGAATGCATATGATTTGGAGAGATAGAATTTGAGATAGATAGCATAGAGAGGTTAGGGTCCGATCACATTCACTTAGTTCAAAAAATTCAACAAGAAGACATAGCTATAAGTGAATGCTGTAGAGGACAGAGCACTAGTATATATATATATATATATCTATATAATCAACATAGTGAAGATAATCATGAAGATATGTTGAGATTGAAGCCAAACCAAATGTGAAGACATAGCAAATGTAACGCCATGAGTGAAACACTTCAAACAGAACATTTGGTGGTGGCATTACCCACCGTATAGGAAGTATTAGACCCAGACACGGCGCACAATTATCGTGGCGCTCCGAAGTCAAATTCCACATTAATGTATTCACACTTAGAATGTATGTCTTCATTGATTGAAGATATACTTTACTTCGTGTGTTGCACATCTAAGTCATCAATATGCATAAGGGTTAGGATGTGTGCCTGATCACAGGACATTTGAGGATTCCAGGATATTTAGCTCACACCATAACTTGCAAAATCTCTTCTCATCCAAGGGCTTGGTGAAGATATCTGCCAATTGCTCTTCAGTGTTGACGTGTATGATATCAATATCTTCCTTCACAACATGATCTCTGAGAAAGTGATGACGAATTTCAATGTGCTTTGTCTTCAAGTGCTGAACTGGGTTGTTGGCAATCTTGATGGCGCTTTCGTTGTCGCAGTAGAGTGGCACTTGCTTCAGATGAATGCCATAGTCTTTGAGCGTTTGCTTCATCCATAGAAGCTGAGCGCAGCAAGATCCAGTAGCAATGTATTCAGATTCAGCAGTGGAGAGAGATACACAGTTCTGCTTCTTTGAAGACCAACATACAAGTGATCGTCCCAGAAAGTGGCATGTGCCTGATGTAGACTTGCGATCAACTTGTCACCAGCATAATCAGCATCTGAGAATCCAACCAGATCAAACTCTGAGCCCTTTGGATACCATAATCCTAGAGTTGGGGTGTGAGCCAAATATCGAAGAATTCGCTTCACGGCTAAGTGATGCGACTCCTTTGGTGCCGCTTGAAATCGAGCACACATGCAAACACTAAGCATAATATCTGGCCTAGATGCACATAGATAAAGTAAAGAACCAATCATGGAGCGGTATACCTTTTGATCGAACTCTTTACCATTGTCGTCAGGACCCAGATGATGCTTGGCTGGCATTGGCGTCATGAAGCCTTTGCAGTCTTGCATACCGAACTTCTTCAGGCAATCTTTGAGATACTTCTCTTGAGATATGAAGATGCCATTGCGTTGCTGTCGTATTTGAAGACCGAGGAAGAACTTCAGCTCTCCCATCATGGACATCTGATATTGCTCTTGCATCATATATCCAAACTCTTCACTGTACTTCTGATTGGTGCAGCCGAAGATAATGTCATCCACATATATTTGGCACACAAACAGTTCACCATCATATGTCTTCATGAAGAGAGTGGGGTCTAGGGAACCAGGTATGAAGCCTTTGCTCTTCAGGAAGTATTTGAGTGTGTCATACCAGGCCCGAGGGGCTTGTTTGAGGCCATACAGTGCCTTGTTGAGCTTGTATACCATGTTAGGATGTTTTGGATCTTCAAAGCCAAGCGGTTGTGCAACATACACTTCTTCTTCAATCTTGCCATTGAGAAAAGCACTCTTCACATCCATTTCATATAGAAGTATGTTATGATGATTTGCATAGGCCAGCAGTATGCGTATGGCTTCAAGTCTAGCCACAAGAGCAAATGTTTCATCGAAGTCAATGCCTTCCACTTGAGTATATCCTTGAGCAACGAGACGAGCTTTGTTTCTGACAACTTGACCATGCTCATCTTGCTTGTTGCCGTATATCCATTTGGTGCCTATTATATTATGCTTCCGTGGATCAGGGCGCTTAACCAGTTCACATACATTATTCAGCTCAAACTGTTGAAGCTCTTCTTGCATAGCTTGAATCCATTCAGGTTCCATGAAGGCTTCTTCAACTTTCTTGGGTTCTGTTATTGAGATGAATGCGAAGTGCCCACAGAAATTTGCTAGCTGAGTTGCCCTTGAATGAGTGAGTGGACCGGGTGCATTAATGCTATCAATTATTCTTTCAATCTGCACTTCATTGGCAACGCGAGGATGTACAGGGAGAAGATTTTTCTCTTGCTGATTATTGTCGTTGTTAGAAGGAATGTCTTCAGGCTGAGCATTGTCTTCATGTTGATCAGGTGCTAAGATGATAAGTTCTTCTTTAGGATGAGCTTCAGAAGGTATAATTTCTCCAGTTCCCATTAGCTTGATTGATTCACTGGATGGAACTTCATCTAGCACATTTGGCAGTTGCTCTCTTTGTGAACCGTTGGTCTCATCAAACCGCACATCCATTGTTTCAACCACTTTGTAATGAAAGAGATTGAAGACTCTGTAGGAGTGCGAATCCTTTCCATATCCAAGCATAAAACCCTCATGTGCTTTTGGTGCAAACTTTGAGGTGTGATGTGGGTCCTTGATCCAGCACCTGGCGCCAAATACTCTGAAGTAACTGACATTTGGCTTCTTGCCAGTAAGGAGCTCATAAGATGTCTTGTTCAGAAGCTTGTGAAGATAAACACGATTGATTGTATGGCATGCAGTATCAATGGCTTCAGGCCAGAATTTTCTTGGAGTCTTGTATTCATCTAGCATCGTTCTGGCCATCTCAATGAGTGTTCTGTTCTTGCGTTCGACGACCCCATTCTGCTGTGGCGTGTACGGGGCTGAGAATTCATGTGTGATGCCCAAGGTATCAAGATATGTATCAAGGCTAGTGTTCTTGAATTCAGTGCCATTGTCACTTCTGATATGCTTTATCTTGGCGCCATAGTTGTTCATTGCTCGATTGGCGAAGCGTCTGAAGACATCCTGCACTTTAGTCTTGTAAAGGATTATGTGCACCCAAGTATATCTAGAATAATCATCAACAATGACAAAGCCATAGAGACAAGCAGTAGTAGTAAGAGTTGAGTAATGAGTGGGACCGAAAAGATCCATGTGAAGTAGTTCGAAGGGTCGAGTAGTGGTCATGATTGTCTTCGAGGGATGTTTGGCCCTCGTCATCTTTCCTGCCTCACAGGCACCGCATAAGTGATCTTTCTTGAACTTGACGCCCTCGATGCCTATGACATGCTTCTTCTTTGCCAGGGTGTGGAGGTTCCTCATGCCAGCATGCCCAAGCCTCCGATGCCAGAGCCAGCATTCTGAAGCTTTTGCTAGAAGACATACGGCAAGCTGTGGTCCTGCTGAGAAATCTACCACGTACAAATCATCTTTTCGATACCCTTCAAATACTAGAGACTTGTCAGATTCCATTAGAACAAGGCAACGATATTTTCCAAATATTACGATCATGTTTAAATCGCAAAGCATTGAGACAGACATTAAGTTGAAGCCAAGGGATTCAACAAGCATGACTTTATCCATGTGTTGATCCCTTGAGATTGCAATTCTACCTAGACCCAATACCTTACTTTTACCAGTGTCAGCAAATGTGATGTGGCTCTTGTCGGATGGACGTAAGGTTGAGTCCATAAGAAGGCTTCTTTTGCCAGTCATGTGATTTGTACACCCACTATCAATAATCCATTCTGAAGACGCTGGTGTCGTACCCTACAGTGCAGTTAGGGGGATAGGCTTCACGAAGAGCATTGTGAAGCAAAAATGTTTGACGAACTAGTGGGTTATGAAAGCTTAGATCCAGATTAGGACTAATAGGGAGAGTAGCAAGCGATTCAGGAACGAAGTACATAGTAAGACCATTTGGGCATTTGATCTTGCGCCCTACAAGATGTTTAGGGTCCCCAGCAATAGAGTCAGTCGATTTTGGTTTTCTGCTGGAGACCTTTCCCTGCAAAAGAGAGTTAAGCTTTCTTAGCCACCCACATCTTCAAGGGTGGCTTAGAAGCAATAAGTCTAAGTGCAGCATCTGAGAACTTTGGCTTTGGAGCCCTAGCAAACAGTCTTGCAGGCGGACAATAGTACTCATAAGAATAAGCAGAATAGTTCTTGGTCTTATGAACATGGCGGTTTGATGAACCGCTCTCATATTCATATGCCTGAGTATGGTTTCCCTGCAAAACATTTGCGTTAGTGCGACTCAGGTGAGTCCTCTGTCTGTATGAAGCCTTTGGACCGTATGAAGCCTTTGGTCTGAGGTTTGTCTTCTTCACGTGAGGTGTCATGATGACATTCACAGGAAGGTTCTCCAGACACCTTTTCGGAACCCAGATCTTCTTCATAGGCGGTCCATTCCTACAGTTAGTACCAATGTACCTGGCAAACACTTCACCATTCTGATTCTTTAATAGTTTATAGTTTGCATCAAGGGATTCATCAATGATAATGGGGTTAGCACAAGTGAAGCCAGATAGATTGGATGGATCTGCTGAAGGTTCCTTTGCAGCAACCCACGTGGTTTTGGGGTACTGCTCAAGTTTCCAGTAAGAGCCATCAGCATTCATTTTCCTTACGAACCCAACACCCTCTTTCCTCGGGTTTCGGTTCAGAATCTGCTTTTTGAGGACATCACATAGTGTCTGATGCCCTTTAAGACTTTTGTACATCCCTGTTTCAAGCGATGTCTTCAACCTAGCATTCTCATCAGCAATAGCAGTGGTCTCCTCAATAGAGGGGTTAGTTACCACATCAACAGTTGAAGATATTGCAACAGCAGTAGCAGTAGAACATTCAGCAACAGAAGTAGCATTATCACGCTCAATGCATTTAAGACATGGTGGTTCAAATCCTTCCTAAGCGGAACTGATCTGTTTGGCGCGAAGTGACTCATTTTCCTTTTGAAGATCTTCATGAGCCGCTCTCAATTTCTCAAGATCTTGCTTCCTTTGAAGATAATCATAGGAAAGCTTTTCATGAGTTGTTGAGAGAGTTTCATGACGACTTTCAAGTTCCTGATACTCAACGTGAAGATTTTTTATGTCTTCAATTAAGGATTCAGATCAAGTCATTTCAGCACCTAACAGATCATCGCTTCTGTCTAACAGTTTTTGAATATGTTCCATAGCTTTCTGTTGTTCAGTTGCAATTTTAGCAAGTGTTTTGTAGCTGGGTTTTGAACCACAATCAAAGTCATCGTCACTAGATGTTTGATAGTGAGTAGTGCGTGTGTTTACCTTGGCACCGCGTGCCATGAAGCAGTAGGTAGAAGCGGAGTAGTCCTTGTCATTTGCACCGGTGTCGGTGATGAAGTCATTGTCTTCAGTGTTGAAGATGGACTTGGCAACGTATGTTGTAGCCAGACTTGCGACGCCTGAATCGGACTCCTCCTCAGACTCCACCTCCGCCTCCTCAGAAGCGGACTCCTCCTCTGAATCCATTTCCTTGCCAACAAACGCACATGCCTTGCCAGATGAGCTCTTCTTGTGTGATGAAGATTTGAGGAAGACTTGGAAGAAGACTTTAAGTATTTCTTCTTCTTCTTGTCGTCAGAGTCATATTCCTTGCTCTTCTTCTTCTTTTTGTTCTCATTGTCCCACTGTGGACACTCAGAGATGAAGTGGCCAGGTTTCTTGCACTTGTGACATGTTTCCTTCTTGTAGTCATGAGTAGAAGCTTCATCATTCCTTGAGCTTGATCGGGAAGACTTTCTGAAACCTTTCTTCTTGGTGAATTTTTGGAACTTCTTCACAAGCATAGCAAGTTCCCTTCCAATGTCTTCAGGATCATCCGAACTGCTATCAGATTCTTCTTTAGATGAGGAGACAGCTTTTGCCTTCAAGGCACGAGTTCGCCCATAGTTTGGACCGTAGATATCTCTTTTCTCAGAAAGCTGAAACTCATGTGTGTTGAGCCTCTCAAGTATGTCAGACGGCTCGAGTGTCTTGAAATCAGGACGTTCTTGAATCATCAGGGCTAGGGTGTCAAACGAACTATCAAGTGATCTCAGTAGTGTCTTGACGACTTCATGTTTGGTGATCTCGGTAGCGCCGAGGGCTTGAAGCTCATTTGTGATGTCAGTGAGTCGGTCAAATGTGAGCTCGACATTCTCATTGTCATTTCGCTTGAAGAGGTTGAAGAGGTTGCGAAGGACACTGATTCTCTGATCTCTCTGGGTTGAGACGCCTTCATTGACCTTGGAGAGCCAGTCCCAGACCAGCTTAGATGTTTCCAAAGCACTCACACGGCCATACTATCCTTTGGTCAGATGACCACAGATGATATTCTTGCAGTAGAGTCCAGTTGAACGAACTTCTTGACATCAGCAGCAGTGACACCTTCTCCAGCCTTGGGAATGCCGTTCTTGACGACATACCATAGGTCGACGTCAATGGCTTCAAGATGCATGCGCATCTTATTCTTCCAGTAGGGATATTCGGTTCCATTGAAGACGGGGCACGCAGCGGAGACTTTAATTATCCCTGCAGTCGACATAGCTAAAACTCCAGGTGGTTAAACTGAATCACACAGAACAAGGGAGCACCTTGCTCTGATACCAATTGAAAGTGCATTATATCGACTAGAGGGGGGGTGAATAGGCGATTTTTATGAAAGTCTTCAAAACGTGGAAGTTATGAAGACAAA
Organism: Triticum dicoccoides; assembly: GCF_002162155.2. Taxonomy (NCBI): domain Eukaryota; kingdom Viridiplantae; phylum Streptophyta; class Magnoliopsida; order Poales; family Poaceae; genus Triticum; species Triticum dicoccoides. The sequence goes on along the minus strand of NC_041384.1, from coordinate 542,692,975 downwards.
CGATAGAAATAAACCTATTACCCTACAGCGGAAGGTAGACTACACTAGGCAAGCCATAGTCAAGTATTCAATAGAGTGAAAGCACAATGACTAATAGCAGCAATGTAGTAAGGATCAGGTAGGAAGATATTGTGAAGCCACACAGAACACGCAGTCACTCAGTGAAGACAAAAGATAGTGCAAACATATAATGACTTCACAAGGAGTAACAGTAAGTAAAGGGAAGGGAAGATGAAACCAGTGACTCGCTGAAGACAATGATTTGTTGGACCAGTTCCAGTTGCTGTGACAACTGTACGTCTAGTTAGGGCAGCTAGGTATTTAAACCTTAGGACACACAGTCCCGGACACCCAGTCCTGAACACGCAGCTCAGGACACCCAGTCCTCACCGTATTCCCCTTGAGCTAAGGTCACACAGACCTCGCCCAATCACTCTGGTAAGTCTTCAAGGTAGACTCCCAAACCTTCACAGACTTCGTTCACCGGCAATCCACAATGTCTCTTGGATGCTCAGAACGCGACGCCTAACCGGCTAGAGGATGCACAGTCCTCAAGTGTAATAAGTCTTCAGATCACACAGACAAGAAGACTTAAGTGATGCCTAATTCTCTTTGGCTGTGGGTGGTTAGGGCTTTATCCTCGCAAGGAATTCTCTCTCAAAGGCTTCGAGGTGGGTTGCTCTCAAACGACAAAAGTCGTACTCTGAATCTGAGCAGCCAACTGTTTATGGTTGTAGGGGGTGGGCTATTTATAGCCACTTGGCAACCCGACCTAATTTGTCCGAAATGACCCTGGGTCACTAAGGAACTGACACGTGTTCCAACGGTCAGATTTCAAACTCACACGGCAACTTTACTTGGGCTACAAGCAAAGCTGACTTGTCCGACTCTGGACAAGATTCGCTCTCATAGTCTTCACTCGAAGACATAGGTTTTGTTTAAGCATCACTTCAGTCATTCTGACTGGTTCTCTTGGACCCCACTTAACAGTACGGTGGTTCCTATGACTCAACACAGAAGAAGGAGAACTACGAAAGATCTAAGTCTTCAAGCTCCATAGGCTTCATGTGGTGTCTTCTCTTGTCATAGTCTTCAATGTGAATATCTTCATATACCACCTTTGACTTCAATGTCTTCATACATTTTTAGGGGTCATCTCTGGTGGGAAAACCGAATCAATGAGGGACTTCTACCTGTGTTATCCTGCAATTCTCACAAACACATTAGTCCCTCAACTAGGTTTGTCGTCAATACTCCAAAACCAACTAGGGGTGGCACTAGATGCACTTATAGTATGTGGTACGGTAAGTAAACCGACTCCAAAACAATTTTTAAGGCAATATTTCTCTGTTTTGGAATATTTAGAAAAATAGAAAATTAAGTAGCAGTCAGGGAAGGACGCGAGGGCCCCACGAGGGTGGAGGGCACGCCCTACCCCCCTCGGCACGCCCCCCTACCTCGTGAGCTCCTCGTGTGCCTTCCGGACTCCGTTTTCTTGCATGATACGTATTTTGGTCGGTAAAAATTCATTATATATTCTCCCAAAGGTTTTGACTCCCGTATCACGCAAATATCCTCTGTTTTTGTTTTGAGCTGTTGCTGCTGCAGATTAGAGCACGATGTCTTCTCAAGAGTCAGTCGGGGAGAGCCGAGTATCTAATCCGGCACTGGAACCAAGGGCAAACAGCGACCCTGACCACTTTGAGCCAACAATGGAGGAAGAGATGGAGGCTGGCCTAATGAGGGCAGATGCCATGGAGGATTAAGAAGTCACCTCTCGCTTCCGAGCTGGATTCACAATGGGAGAACTGCAGAGCTCAGCTATTCCAAACTCGGTTATCCCTTCCAATGTTAGATTTCTTTCTTATGAGAATATGAAAAAGAGTGTCACTGGTTCTCCCGCAGCTATACAGCACCCTTGGGTGCAGGGAGCTTTGGCTGTTACAGGAAAACTCCGAAAGGAAATAATGGATCTCAAGCAGCAAGTCAACAAGCTTGAGGAGGAGAATCGTATTTTGAAGGGCATCATCGCCAAAAACATCACATCACCATCCCCGAAAAGAGAGACATAATCACATGGGTATGGGCACTCCCCTTGGCAACAGCCAAGCTTGGGGGAGGTGCCCCGATATCGTATCACCATCACTTTTATCTTTATTGTTTTTCTTAGTTCGATCCTTTTGGTAGTATTTTGATCTAGTAGAATAAAGTTTATGGCATGATCTAGTTGTGAGTTTTGCTTTATTATCCTTCTATGTAATCGAGTCCATGAGCTATATAATAAAGATTAGTGTTGAGTCAAGGGCTTGATTTTCTTGCTATAATCTTGGGTGAATAAAAGAAAAGAGAAAAAGAATAAAAAGAAACAAAAGTTCATATTGATCTTATTGATAGTAATGACTTCACATAGAAAGAGTGTGATGATTAAAAGTTGTTGGAAGTTGGCAGACATAGCTTTGGTCATCGTTGCAATTAATAAGAAGTAATAAGGAAAGAGAGGTTTCACATATAAATATACTATTATTGACATCTTTTATGATTGGGAGCACTCATCAAAATATGACATGCTAAAGAGTTGATGTTGGACAAGGAAGACAACATAATGGGTTATGTTTTCTTATATCTGAGATAAAGTATGTTGTCATGGATCATCCAACATGTTGAGCTTGCCTTTCCCCCTCATGCTAGCCAAATTCTCAGCACCAAGTAGAGATACTACTTGTGCTTCCAAATACCCTTAAACCAGTTTTGCCATGAGAGTCCACCATATCTACCTATGGATTGAATAAGATCCTTCAAGTAAGTTGTCATCGGTGCAAAGCAATAAAAATTGCTCTCTAAATATGTATGATTGGTTGGTGTGGGAGAAATAAGCTTTATACGATCTTGTGATGTGGAAGTAATAAAAGCGACGGACTGCATAATAAAGGTTCATATCACAAGGGGCAATATAAAGTGATGTTCTTTTGCATTAAGATTTTGTACATCCAACCATAAAAGCGCATGGCAACCTCTGCTTCCCTCTGCGAAGGGCATTTCTTTTATTATTATTATCTTCTACCTTATGCAAGAGTCATGGTGATCTTCACCTTTCCTTTTTACATTTTATCCTTTGGCAAGCCCAATGTGTTGGAAAGATCCTGATAGATATATCTAATTGGATGTAGGGGAGCATGAGTTATTATTGTTGACATTACCCTTGAGGTAAAAGGTTGTGGGGCAAAACTATAAACCCCTATCTTTCTCTGTGTCCGATTAAAACTCCGTAACCACAAGTATTGCGCGAGTGTTAGCAATTATGAAGGACTAGATGATAGTTGAGTATGTGGACTTGCTTTTTAGCTCTGACATAGACTCTTTCTGATGTTATGATAAATTGCAATTGTTTCAATGACTGAGGTTATAGTTTGTTAGTTCTCAATAAGGTTTCTGATTCATACTTTTGCAATGTGAATAGATCATCACTTGAACATAAGTAATCATATGACAATATCTATATATGTTGTTGTTATGAGAATAATCATGGTGCCCTCATGTCCGTATTTTATTTTTTATCGATGCCTCTAGCTCTAAACATGGGGACATATTTATTGTTATCGGCTTTCGCTTGAGGACAAGCGAGGTCTAAGCTTGGGGGAGTTGATACGTCCATTTTGCATCACGCTTTTATATCGATATTTATTGCATTATGGGATGTTATTTCACATTATGTCACAATACTTATGGCTATTCTCTCTTATTTTACAAGGTTTACATAAGGAGGGAGAATGCCGGCAGCTGGAATTCTGGGCTAGAAAAGGAGCAAATATTAGAGACCTATTCTGCACAACTCCAAAAGTTCTGAAACTCCACGGAACACCTTATAATAAATAATGAAAAATCCTCGCCAAAGATGAAGACCAGGGGGCCCACACCCTGCTCACGAGGGTGGGGGTGCCCCCCCCCCTAGGGCGCGCCCCCCTACCTCGTGGGCCCCCTGGTGGCTCTTCAATGACCATCTTCTCCTATATGAAGTCTTTCGTCGAGAAAAAATAAGAAGAAACCTTTCGGGACGAAACTCCGCCGCCACGAGGTGGAACCTTGGCGGATCCCATCTAGAGCTCTGGCAGAGCTGCTCTGCCGGGGAAACTTCCCTCTCAGAAGGGGAAATCATCGCCATCGTCATCACCAACGCTCCTCTCATCGAGAGAGGGCAATCTCCATCAACATCTTCATCAGCACCATCTCATCTCAAAACCCTAGTTCATCTCTTGTATCCAATTCTTGTCTCCAAGTCCGGGATTGGTGCTAGTAGGTTGCTAGTAGTGTTAATTACTCCTTGTAGTTGATGCTAGTTGGTTTAATTGGTGGAAGATCATATGTTCAGATCCTTTATGCATATTATTACCCCTCTGATTATGAACATGAATATGCTTTGTGAGTAGTTACGTTTGTTCCTGAGGACAAGGGAGAAGTCTTGCTATTAGTAGTCATGTGAATTTGGTATTCATTCGATATTTTGATGAGATGTATGTTGTCAGCCTCTAGTGGTGTTATGTGAACGTAGACTACATAACACTTCACCATTATTTGGGCCTATAGGAAGGCATTGGGAAGTAATAAGTAGATGATTGGTTGCTAGAGTGACAGAAGCTTAAACCCAAGTTTATGTGTTGCTTTGTAAGGGGCTGATTTGGATCCATATGTTTCATGCTATGGTTAGGTTTACCTTAATACTTTTTTTGTAGTTGTGGATGCTTGCAATAGAGGTTAATCATAAGTGGGATGCTTGTTCAAGTAAGAATAGAACCCAAGCACCGGTCCACCCACATATTAAATTATCAAAGTACCGAACGCGAATCATATGAACGTGATGAAAACTAGCTTGACGATATTCCCATGTGTCCTCGGGAGCGCTTTTACTTATATAAGAGTTTGTCCAGGCTTGTCCTTTGCTACAAAAAGGATTGGGCCACCTTGCTGCACTTTATTTACTTTTGTTACTTGTTGCTCGTTACAAATTATCTCACCACAAAACTATCTGTTACCACTTATTTCAGTACTTGCAGAGAATACCTTGCTGAAAACAATTTATCATTTCCTTCTGCTCCTCGTTGGGTTCGACACTCTTACTTATCGAAAGGACTACGATAGATCCCATATACTTGTGGGTCATCAAGGATCAAATAATGACTCAGGAGTCTAATCAGAATATGTCTATGTGCATATGCAGGCTTCACTGTTGGCCGCTGCCGCACATACTGCGGAGGTCACTGCGCTGAAACAGGACCTTGAGCGGTCCGAGGACGAGCTCGGCCTTACCAAGAGGCAGCTCAAGGAGAGTAAAGGTAAGCAATACCTTGTCTATATATTAAAAAGAAATTTGGTTAGAAAATAATAGGATCATCATGAATTTGCTAAGGGCCACGACCGAGGTGGCGACCCTGAAGAAGGCGATGTCCGAGGCCAAAGACAAAGCGGCCAAGGAGCGCATTGAGCGGGAAAATCAAGAAGCCCGGGTAGGCGAGGTGCAGCAAGAGCTCGAGGCTCTCGCCAAAAAACACGAGTCCTTGGATCTTGACTCTAAGACACGAGAGTCCGAGCTTGAAAAGGCGCTCGAAAGCGCATAGAGCACCAAGGCTGAAGCCCACAAGGCCCTCTAGGAGATTGATGCGGTGAAGAAGATAGCAGCGGGTAAGGCATTCATTATGCAAAGCAAGCATGTGAAGGAAACTTTCCTTTTACTTACCCGAGTTCGGAGCTCTCCAGGAGTGTTCGCAGATCTTCCCCGCAGTGAGCTGGATGCCGCGGAGTTTTACCGAGCTGAGGAGGGGAGCTCGACGGAAAAGTTGTTCTGGTCTCAGTATACTTGAACCGAACACCCAATGCCATTGAGCGACCAGCTGAAGCAACTGGTCGAGCTGCACAAGGCGGCCGAACAGGCCATGAAGGGTCTTATAGTCCGGATGTGGCCTGGCGATCCCCTGCCTATCAGCTACTTCGGTCTGGTGAGGCGGCTTGTGGATGCCTACCCATGGCTTGAAGTCATAAAGCGGTCCGTCAGCATCGAGGGTGCGTGCAGAGCTTTTTCCCAGGCGAAGGTGCACTGGGCGAAGCTGGACGCCGTGAAGCTGGTGAAGGAGGGGCCACCGGAGGGCAAGGAGCATCATTGCCCTGAAATGTATTATGACAGTGTCCTGAAGGGTTCCCTCCTTGTGGCGGAGGAATGTGCTAGAGATGTAATTTTTGAATGAACGTGCTCATGTGATCCTGTAATGTGAAACGAGTTCATTTGCACTATGCAACGCTTTTTGAATTTAAAATATTACCTTATGTGAGGCCGTTTATAAAATCTGAGAGTTGGCCAGTCGTCAGCTTCTGCCCCCATGTAACTATTACTTGGGTGTTCGGGATAAACCTGAGCACTCTTTATCCCAATTGTGGGTCCTTCGAGGGAGGTGTTCAGCACAACGAACCAGGCAATCAGACTATAATGCTTTATCACTCTCACTTAGCCATAGAAGTACAATTTTAAATTTTGGTGAAGCCCCTAGTATTCGGAAGGCCGAATTTGGGGCGCTATATACGCCTAACTCGGGCAAGGCCGACTCCTCGCCCAAAGCGGAAAAAGTCTTTAAGGACTTGAGACCTCTCGAACAGTGACCAGCTCTCGCCTTATCATGACAGTCAGTTTTCGGCTTTCTCTACTGAGGTGCTCGTCTGGAAGAACCGGGACACAATCGCAGTAGTTCTCCCAGTGCTACCTTAGCCGATATAGCGGAACGTAAGGTACCAAAACATGGGAGCCAGGCAAACCCAACTATTGACCCATGACATCATTTGGAGCTGATGCATATAATGCTATAAGTTCGGAGTGCCGCACTGTCGAAAGTGTTCGTACTTCTCACGCCGTATTATGGGGTAAACGAAAGCCCCTGGCATACTAACCGTACCAGAATGTACGGGTGCAAGTTGTCGTAAATGAACATATAAGAAAAAAGGGATGGACAATGCAATAATAGACTAATGTTATACATTGTTATTCAAATAATACGTCGAAGCGTACTGATACAAGTCGTGCAATAAGCAAAAAATAGGACTATTTGACATGTCCTATCTAAGGGCAAGTTGCGTATGGGTAGTAGAAAGCAGGTATGTCGATTGTTATTAGAGACCACCTGGGGGTTCCCTTGTACGTCTTAGCTTCTTGCCTCCTTGGTTGTTCCTTCCCGTAATGTGTCCGGCAATCATACTGCCGGAAAGGGCTTCCAGAGAGTAAGGTCCTGAAAGACAAAAAATGATAAAGGTATGCAGCCCCTAGGGCAGTTAAGCCGCATTGCGGGACTTGCCCTGATCGTGCCCCCGCCTATGCCCATGGTATTTTCAGTGCGTAATTATGTACGCGCGGCATGGATTTCGTCGCATGACTGGGACTAGGACGGGGGACGAATTGTAGGCGAGCTCTGAACGTGCCAGGCGATCCTATTACAGGTTACTCCAGACTCGCTTGACGGTGTCCGGGGGCTGTATCACCGAATTGGCGGTTTGCCTTAAAAGGCTGCTTTGTGCTTCTGCTGCGAGGGCCGCAGTGTGCTCTTCCATACGAGCGAGCGTTTTGTGTTTCCATTGACTGTTATGACCCCCCTAGGTCCTGGCATCATGAGCTTGAGGTATGCGTAATTCGGTACCGCATTGAATTTTGCAAATGTGGTTCGCCCGAGCAGTGCGTGATAGCCACTGCAGAACAGGACGATATCGAAGATTAACTCCTCGCTTCGGAAGTTGTCTGGAGATCCGAAGACCACTTCTAGTGTGATTGAGCCCGTGCAATGGGCCTCTACACCTGGGATGACGCCCTTAAAGGTGGTTTTGGTGGGTTTGATCCTCGAGGGATCTATACCCATTTTGTGCACTGTATCCTGATAGAGCAGGTTCAGGCTGCTGCCGCCGTCCATAAGGACTCAAGTGAGGTGAAATCTGTCGATGATGGGGTCTAGGACCAATGCAGCGGATCCGCCATGACAGATACTAGTGGGGTGGTCCCTGCGATCGAAGGTGATCGGACAAAAGAACCATGGGTTGAACTTTGGGGCGACGGGCTCCATCGCATAGACATCCCTTAGTGCACGCTACTGTTCCCTCTTGGGAATGTGGGTTGCGTATATCATGTTCACCGTCTTCACTTGTGGGGGGAACCTCTTATGTCCTCCCGTGTTCAGCGGCCAGGGCTCCTCCTCGTCATCACTATGCAGCCCCTTGTCCTTGTTTTCGGCAAGCAACTGGCCGGCCTGCTTAAACACCCAGCATTCTCTGTTGGTGTGATTGGCTGGCTTATCGAGGGTGCCATGGATTTGACACGAGCGATCGAGTATGCGATCCAAACTGGACGGGGCCGGAGTACTTCTTTTGAATGGCTTTTTCCGCTGACCGGATCTAGAGCCTCTGAATCCGGCATTGACTGCCGTATCATCGGCGTTATCGCCATTGTTACGGCGCTTGTTTCTGTTATGACGTGGTCTGCCGTTCGCATCTTTAGTATCCAAAGTGCCCGGATTCCTTGATGTGTTGTTGCTGTGAGCTAGCCAGCTATCCTCGCCCTCGCAAAAGCGGGTCATGAGTGTCGCGAGGGCTGCCATAGACTTTGGCTTCTCCTGGCCGAGGTGTCGGGCGAGCCACTCATCACGGATGTTATGCTTGAATGCCGCTAAGGCCTCTGCATCCGGACAGTCGACAATTTGGTTTTTCTTAGTTAGGAACCATGTCCAGAATTGCCTGGCCGATTCCCCTGGCTGCTGAGTTATATGGCTCAAGTCATCAGCATCCGGTGGTCGCACATAAGTGCCCTGGAAGTTATCAAGGAATGCATCTTCCAAATCCTCCCAACTGCCGACGCAGTTTGCTGGCAAGCTACTCAGCCAATGCTGTCGTGGTTTTGTCACGACAGATGTCCTAGAGAAAGGACTTAGTCGTGGAGCCATCGCGACGGGTTAGCTTGAAGGGGTTAAAGCGGACACAAGGACGCAAGAGAGTTTATACTAGTTCGGCCCCTTCGATGAAGGTAAAAGCCTACGTCTAGTTGTGATGGAATTGATGGGGTTTCGATGACTAGGGAGCAAACAAGCTTCGCCTATGTCTCGAGTTGTTGTCTGTTATCCTTGAACCACCGCCGGGTCGTCCCCTTATATACACGGGTGACTCTCGTCGGCTTACGGAGTCCCAATACCGGCTCATAGATGTGTCCGGTTTGGTCTCTTCTTATTCCTAACTTACAATACAGGTTAACTACTAACGTCGGTTTACGGCTGCAGGCCTTGAGCCAACCATGGGCCTTGATCCCTCCTCTGTCTTCTTGGGCTTTAACTTACTTAACTACTGACGAAGTTAACCCGGCCCAAATAGGCCGGTTTACACCCAGTAGTAATATCCCCAACATTAGGCCCCAGATTGATTTGAACGGGTTCATGTCAATCCTTTAATAAAAGCTTCATCTTCAACATCTTCTTATAAATTGGTAAACTGCCATGATGTCATCTTCTCTGATTGCTGTAAACCGGAGTGATGTCACCTGTCAAAACGAAGCTATCCATTATGCTTCTTTGTTTAATAGATTGGCGGAAATCGAGGCGACAGCTCCGTTTTGTGGCCCCTTGATTGTCGCGCCTGACTCATGTTCTTTCACCTTATAAATAGGACCGAAGGGTCATTTCTTTTCTCCTTCCGTGCCTTCTTCATCTTCCTCGCATCGCCAGCCTCGGAGCTCCGCCGCCGCCGTCGACCTCTGCCTCATCCTCGGCCGCTGCATCAACCTGAGCGCACCAGAACATCACGGCAACCTTCCGCATCTTCCTCAGCTCCGGTAAATCTTCTATCTTTTCCCTCGCATATCTGGCCTAGGGTTTCGCAGTTCTTCAGTGTTCATCGTCTGCCTCTTGCTCATACAATAGATCTTTAGATGAATCCGCAAATCTTTATTCTGTGCAATGATAGTTGTTTGACCTTCGCCTTTACTTATGCATCTCAAACCATGGGTCTATATGAACGTTTTGCTCATTGGTTCGGTACTGCTCCTTTGAACCTCTAAGTATTTATCTCTTCTCTGAACTTGCTTCAGATCCAATGCTGTAAAGAAATCTTGTGAAACCTGTTTGTGCGTACTTGTCCATCCGCAATCTCAGTTTTTCAATGCTTAGATCAGGAGGTTTAACCTTATAGAAAATTTTCCAAACCGGTATATGCCATTAGTCCCCTTGTTGAACCGCCAGATGTTGGTTGCTTCATGAAACTCCGGTTCAGATAGTTCTGTCTCCGGTTTAACAGTGCCCATACCAACGTACCTTGATCAAATGCATTTTTGAACCGGGATCTTCTACCTTGTAGATTCCATCATGGCCAAGCAAGTATATGAGTGCAATTGGGTTCCTTCTCGCGTCACAGAGGATCAACTGGACGATTTAGTCCTGATTGGCGCTTTAGGCAGCAAAGATACCATCCATTGGAGGGCTCCTGGCAAAGAATGCCCTCCCACACCTCGAGAAGGAGAGGTTGTTGTTTTCGTAGATCACTTAGCCCGGGGCTTTAAGCCGCCCGGTTCTAAATTTTACCGGGATGTTTTAGCCGATTTCCAACTCCATCCGCAAGACACTGGCCCCAACTCTGTTACAAATATGTGCCACTTCCAAGTGCTCTGTGAGGTGTTCTTTCAAGAGGAGCCCACAGTGGAATTGTTCAGAGACCTTTTCCATCTAAACCGCCGTACTGAGTTTACTGATGGCTCTAATACGGAGCTGGGTGGCATGGCGATTCAGAAAAGGAAAGAGGTCACATACCCTCACGCCAAGCTGCACAGTCGCCCCAAGGAGTGGAATCAGACATGGTTCTACTGCAAAGACACCTCCCCTGCTGGTGAGAATCCCTTGCCTGACTTTCGTCCGGAGCGGCTCAGCAATACACACCCTTTTCCTCAAAGATTGACTGCTCAGGAGAGAAGCAAATATGCTCCCCAGCTGTCAAAGCTCAGAGCCTTTATGGCCAACGGTTTAACAGGGGTTGATCTCGCTCGCTGTTGGATATCATGGAGCATACTGCCCCTTAGTCAGCGCTCCGGTTTGATTGCGAGTATACTGACAGTGTTGATGACCCACTGCGACATTCAAAACTCCAGCTCTCCGATGAAGAAATCACGAGGCTGTGCATAAGATACTGAATGAACCAGAACACGTCTGCGCTAGAACCGGCCTGCTTCCCTGCTGTGCCACCAACAAACCGCCAGCTGTAAGACTTTGATTTTTCTCTTTGCTGAATTTGTTATTGATATGTCAGGTCATTGTTTTTAATATCAGTGTCTGCATAATCAGGGCAATGATTCGTTTTGGAGCAAAAAACTGCCACAGGAGAAACTAGAAAAACCAGACAAACCGTAAAGAGCAACCCGGCAAAAGACTAAAGCTGTGAAGAAGACTGCCCACAGGAAAAGAACCACTGCATCTTCTAATCCGGCCCCTGGTGATGAGGTGGATAATCCAGACTTTGAGGTAGAACTTGACTCACTTGGTTTATTTTTCATGCGTCTTATTGATGATGATATTTGTCAGGATGATGCCGAAGCCAGGCACGCGGATGTTGCAGAGGTAATTATTCTCTCTTCCGATTCAGAAACTTTGCCTTCACAAAAAATCTGTCAGGCAAACCGGAAAGTTAAATTTTCTCATCCTCTTGCTTATTTGGATCCTAAACTTCTTATGAAGACCCAACAACACGAAGCTCGTCGCACCACCCAACACAGCAGCCAGGTAGTTACCTCCGCCGGTTTACCGAATAGTCCGGTTCAGAAACGCCATTCAAAGGTCTCTAATTTGCTTGTCAGTGCTTGTCCTAAAGCGGGCTGCTTTCGTCAACCTTTTAATCCGTCTGACTCCGATTACCAGGTTATACTTATTGTGATGTTTGCAGTACATTGCCTTAGAACATATGCTGTATTTGATTTTGTTATTCTTCTCAGGGCCAAACCTAGGCCAAGCAAGAAGGCCCGCCTGGACAAAGCGGCCGAAGAAGATGTCATTCTTGAACCAGGCAAGACACCCAATCTTGAAGCGGCTATTCCTGAAGATATACCCAACGATCCACCACAGCAGGATGATGATCTTATTGCTGAAGAGAGACCTACTGACGCCTCAGGTCCTGTCAATCAGCCCACAGGTTCCATCCGGATTGAAAGGTCCACCGGTCCAGCAAAACCTACTAACAAGCCAACAGCCCAGTGCAAACCGACGGTACCCAGGATGATGAGGTTGTCATTACTGGCACTGGCCATACTGAGCCAAGCAATCCTGTCGCTTTATCCAAACATTCTGCCAAGGAAGAATTTGTTGCCTTTGGCAAAGGCAAGTGGAACGCTGATCTGACGACTTATGCTGCTCTGAACGCCCAAGATATCCATTCCGGCTATCTGAACCGGTTGTATACCAGTCGCGACTATGAAGCCGGTCTGGTTAATATGATGAAAGAGAAATATGAGGTAACCTCCATATGCTCCTTCCTGCTTGTATGCTTCCATTCTTGCTGACTCTCCTAGCCCCCAAGGGCCGGTTTGTAATATTCTTTCAAACCGGGACTTACCAATATAAATCTTGATGCTTTGAAATTCGCTGATGTAGCCCCCAAGGGCTGGTTCAACTTAACGTAGTTAAACCGGTACTTTAAGTAATTGAAATTGCCGCATCAGAATATATACGAGCAAATAGCCATTAGCCCCCAAGTGCCAAGTTGAATACTTGTATTGATCTTGGGACTTTGTAAGCAATTGAAAGATCAAAACTGAATATGCATTAGCCCCCAAGTGCTAAGTGCATAACTTGTTATGTGATTGGTACTTGAATCCTTATACTGATTTGTTGAAGCATATATCTGTATGCATGCAGGCGGAGCTGAAGACGAAAGAAAACCAAGTTACCGATCTCCAAGAAAACCTGAAAACCCAACAGGCTGAAACCTCCAAAGCAAAAGAGGAACTGGCCAGCGCTTTAAGCGCCATGGAACAGCTTAAGGAGAACTTCAAGAGGAAGCGGGCAGATTGGGCCACTGAAAAGTCCGCTTTGATCAAACGAGCAGAGGATGCCGAGGCTGCACTAAAACCAGTGGTGGATGAACTGACTAGCATAAAGCGGCACGTGCATGCCATGACTACTGCTATCTTTGGTAAGCCAGTTTGCCTTCTAAATTGGCTCTGTCTTATGACAGAGTCGCCAGTTTATTAACCCTTTATGGTATTTCAGGGACACGTATTGGTCACTTGGGGTCAGATGTGCGGAAGAAACTAAAAGCCGCCTATACATTGGTTGAACAATCGTATACTGGTGCCCAGCGGATCATCTGTACCGCATCTCATAACAAACCGGCGCCCACTTTGATTCAAGATACTCTGATGAAATTGTCGGTGCTTCCTGCCCAGGTTGAAGAGCTGAAGAAATCTGCTGCTCGAACCGGCGCAATCAATGCTTTAATCCGGGCGAAAGCCTGGGTGCCGGATTTTGATCCTATTGAAGTGGCTCAGGGCTATCCCAGCTTGAAGGAAGATGGGTCAGAATTTGGCGAAGCAGATCTGCGAGCAATAAACCAGGAGATACGTCCGCTAGCTTGTCAACTGGTTGAGGAGGTACACTTGTCTCATTATCAAGCCCAATATGACAGTCAGAACAAGCGAATAGCTGCACCAATCCATGAATCGGAAAATCTGATCCCTCCAATCCGTAAGCATACTTACGCTCCCGATATTGACCCGTCATTGCTGATCCATGATGAAGCTGTTTTTCAAGCATTAATGGGAATCGACTGGACAACTGTGGATTTCCAGCCACTGAGTAGAGAAACGAAGGCTGAAGTGGCGCAGGATGACCCACAACCATCAGGCCAGGCCGGTGACCAAACTTGAACCGGAAGCCGGTTTTAAACTGCCTCTCCTTTGCGAAAAACAATTATATTATTATGGGCACCATGTTGCCTTGTAATAGGCTAGCTGATACCTTTGATGTTGATATGCCTTTGTGCATAATTTGTTCTTCCTGTGGTAATGAACTTTCCAAAACACTTTCTGAAATGAAAAATTCGTCAAGTGCCACCGCGGTTGTACCGTCAGGCGGAATATGATGTCTGCATATATGAAATCAAAACAAAATTTTAAGTATATGATCAAATTTTTGAGATACATAATACCTGCCATCATTGAGCATGAAGTTGGCTTGGCCAATCTTGAAGCGGAGTTCTACAAACCCACACTGTTGGAGGAGATAACAACTCCTGTATATATATATGACGCTGGTTTACCATGTAAACCTTGCCGGGTTATAATAAACATCGTGTTACTCCATAAGAGGATGTTAATAACAAGGATCAAACCGGACAAATAGTCTCCGGATTGACGTGAACTGTGTTCCGTCAATTGATTGGTTAAAAAACTTTGTTGGTTTAAAAAACACAATGAAAAGCAAAAAAACCTTCAAAGAAAAGTGTGAAGCAAAAGCAACGACAAAACTGTTTGCCAAAAAAGGTTTATTTAAGCTCATCAAATGGCGTTACCATGGCCAAACACGACCAAGCTCCCGTTAGGTGTGACTATGGTTCTAGTCAGCCAGGTCCCCAAATGAAACCGTGGCATTTATGCCGACCAAATGGCATGGTCATGGTTCGGGTTCGACCAAGCCCCCAAGTGATTCTGTGGCCTTAGGCCGATCAAGAGGCATGACTGGTTCAGACATGACCAAGTCCCCAAGTGATCTGGTGGCTCTCGCCTATCAAGAGGCATGGTATTGGTTCGGACACGACCAATCCTCCAAGTGATATAGCACGATGCTTTTAGCAAAGCGAACTCAAGGGGTAAACCGGAGGCCGCTTTAGAGCAACTCCGTGTAACCTCACATGATGTAAAAGAACAGATACCCCGCTTTAGCTGAGGTTCCGGTTTATTATATTTAATCATAATATATACATTGTCGTAATATGTACATAAGTATAGCCAATGGCTCAGGTATAGTAAGGCCGAAGATGAGCTATATTCCACGGCCTGTTAGTCTCCTCCTCTGATGTACGTGAGTCCTTATGCTCTCGAATATCGATCAGATAGTACGACCCGTTGTGCAGATTCTTGCTGACCACGAAAGGCCCCTCCCAAGGTGGGGATAGCTTATGCATATCAGTCTGATCTTGGATGAGCCGAAGCACCAAATCTCCTTCCTGAAAGGTTCTGGTTCTGACCCGACGACTGTGATAACGACGAAGATCCTGCTGGTAAATCGCCGATCGGGCGGCTGCGATGTCACGCTCTTCATCCAACCGGTCCAAAGCATCTTGCCGTGTTGTCTCATTGTCCGCTTCAATATAAGCCGTGACACGAGGTGAATCATGACGGATATCACTGGGGAAAACTGCCTCTGCTCCATAAACCATGAAGAATGGTGTGTATCCTGTTGATATGTTAGGTGTTGTATTGATGCTCCATAACACAGATGGTAATTCTTCTACCCAACAACCCGGCGTTCTCTGCAAAGGAACCATGAGCCAGGGCTTGATGCCTCTCAAGATCTCTTGATTAGCTCTTTCTGCTTGACCATTGGACTGTGGATGTGCCACTGATGAAACGTCGAGCCGGATGTGCTCCTGTTCGCAGAACTCCTTCATAGCACCTTTGGACAAATTGGTACCATTATCTGTGATAATACTGTGCGGAAAGCCAAACCGGAAAATCACCTTTTTGATGAACTGAACCGCCGTGGCCGCATCACACTTGCTAACAGGTTCTGCCTCCACCCACTTTGTAAACTTGTCAACCGCCACCAGGAGGTGGGTCTTCTTATCTTTGGACCTTTTGAAAGGCCCAACCATATCCAGCCCCCAAGTCACAAACGGCCAAGTAATTGGAATCATTCTCAATTCTTGAGCCGGTACATGAGCACGCCTTGAAAACCTTTGGCAACCATCACATCGTCTGACCAGATCCTCCGCATCGGCATGAGCAGTTAACCAATAAAAACCATGGCGAAACGCTTTAGCCACCAGAGACTTTGAACCGGCGTGGTGACCACAATCTCCTTCGTGGATCTCATGCAAAATTTCATGGACTTCTTTAGGAGACACGCGGCGTTGAAAAGCTCCTGATATACTGCAATGATGCAACTTGCCGTTGATGATAGCTATGGACTTGGATCGCCGGATTATCTGCCGGGCTAGAATCTCATCCTCTGGCAACTCACCCCGGTTCTTGTACGCCAGGTAAGGAAGCGTCCAATCTGGAATAACATGAAGAGCCGCCACCAATTGAGCCTCCGGATCAGGAATAGCCAAATCCTCTTCACCAGGGATCTTGACCGACGGGTTGTGTAGCACATCCAGAAAAACATTGGGTGGGACCGGTTTGCGCTAAGAGCCCAGCCGGCTTAAAGCGTCTGCCGCTTCATTTTTTCGCCGGTCCACGTGGTCCACCTGATAGCCTTAATAACCTGCGACAGTATCCACCTCACGGCGATATGCTGCCATGAGTGGGTCCTTGGAGTCCCAAGTGCCAGACACTTGCTGAGCCACAAGGTCCGAGTCACCGAAGCACTTAACTCGACTTAGATTCATCTCCTTAGCCATCCGGAGACCATGGAGCAAGGCTTCATACTCAGCTGCATTGTTAGTAAGAAGGGAACATTAAACGGAGAACATAACAAAACTTATCACCTCGTGGGGAAGTTAATACGACTCCAGCCCCCGAGCCTTCCAACTGCCTGGATCCGTCAAAATGGATGGTCCAATACGTATGATCCGGCTTTTCTTCAGGTGCTTGCATTTCTGTCCAATCATTGATGAAATCAACAAGTGCTTGAGACTTAACCGCTGTCCGAGGCACATACTTCAAACCGTACGGCGCCAGCTCTATGGCCCACTTTGCAATCCGGCCAGTTGCTTCCCGGTTCTGGATGATATCTCCCAGAGCAGAACTGACCACCGTAATTGAGTGCCCTTGGAAATATTGTTTAAGCTTCCGGCTTGCCATAAAAACTCCATACACCAGCTTCTACCAATGCGGATACCTTTGCTTGGACTCAATGAGCACCTCGCTGATATAATAGACCGGACGTTGAATCGGATGCTCCTTACCTGCCTCCTTTCGCTCCACCACAATAGCTACGCTGACCGCCCGAACATTAGCAGCAACATATAGCAGTAAAGGCTCCTTGTCAATGGGAGCGGCGAGCACAGGCGGATTGGCCAATTGCCGCTTTTAAGTCCTCAAATGCTTCATCAGCAGCAGAACTCCAGACAAACTGATCTGTCTTTTTCAACATCTGATACAAAGGGATTGCCTTCTCACCCAGGCGACTGATGAACCGGCTTAGCGCAGCTATCCGGCCTGCCAGGCGTTGAACATCGTTGATACACTTCGGTTTAGCCAGGGAGGTGATAGCCGTGATCTTCTCCGGATTAGACTCAATTCCCCTGTTGGACACTAGAAAACCCAATAGCTTGCCCGCCGATACACCAAAGATACACTTGTCCGGATTAAGCATCATCTTGTATGTTCTCAGGTTATCAAAGGTTTCCTTCAAATCATCAATCAAAGTCTCCTTCTCCCTGGATTTAACCATGATATCATCCACGTAAGCATGTACATTACGGCTAATCTGCTTGTGAAGACAATTTTGTACACACCGTTGGTAAGTTGCCTGGGCACTCTTGAGCCCGAAGGGCATAGACACATAGCAGAAGGCTCCAAAGGGAGTTATAAATGTTGTCTTCTCCTGGTCCTTAACTGCCATTTTGATCTGATGATAGCTAGAATACGCATCCAAAAAACTTAAACGCTCACAACCCGCCGTAGCAACAATAATTTGATCAATACGAGGGAGGGCAAAAGGATCTGCTGGACAAGCTTTATTAAGATCTGTTTAATCCACACACATGCGCCAGGTGCCGTTTTTCTTGAGGACCAGCACCGGATTGGCAAGCCACTCAGGGTGAAAAACTTCAACAATAAAGCCAGTTGCTAAGAGCCTGGCTACCTCTTCTCCAATCGCCTTGCGTCTTTCTTTGTTAAACCGGCGGAGGAACTGTTTCACCGGTTTATATTTAGGATCCACATTAAGTGTGTGCTCAGTGAGTTGCCTCGGTACACCTGGCATGTCGGAGGGCTTCCATGCAAAAATGTCCCGATTCTCACGGATGAACTCGATGAGCGCGCTTTCCTATTTCGGATCCAAGTTGGCACTAATGCTGAACTGCTTGGACGAATCGTCAGGTACGAAGTCAACAAGCTTAGTTTCTGCTGCCGATTTGAACTTCAGGGCCGGGTCATGCTCCGTAGTTGGCTTCTTCGATGGAGTCATGTCCGCCGGATCAACATTGTCTTTATAGTACTTCAACTCCTCGGTGGCACAAACCGACTCTGCATAAGCCGCATCTCCTTCCTCGCATTCCAAAGCGATTTTGCGGCTTCCGTGAACCGTTATTGTCCCCTTGTGACCCGGCATCTTGAGCTGCAAATACACATAACAGGGCCGAGCCATAAACTTGGCGTATGCCGGTCGCCCAAACAGGGCATGATATGGACTTTGGATTTTCACCACTTTAAACGTCAATGTCTCTGACCTGGAATCATGATCATCCCCAAAGGCCACTTCCAGAGCTATCTTGCCAATGGGATATGCTGATCTGCCAGGCACTACACTGTGGAATACTGTATTAGACGGTTTGAGATTCTTATCTGTTAGTCCCATACGACGGAAGGTCTTATAGTATAGGATGTTAATGCTGCTCCCTCCATCCATGAGCACCTTGGTGAACTTATAACCTCCCACCTGAGGCGCCACCACCAGAGCCAACTGACCCGGATTATCGACCTGGGGTGGGTGATCCTCTCTGCTCCATATGATTGGCTGTTCAGGCCAACGTAGATAACGGGGTATGGCCGGTTCAACAGAGTTGACTGCCCACCTCTGAACCTTCCGGTCTCGCTTGTCCAAGCTAGTGGTGAAGACATGGTACTGCCCACTACTCAACTGCTTTGGGTTGCTTTGGTAACCTGACTGTTGTTGCTGTTGGTTGTAACCTCCCTGGTTGTTCTGACTATTTTGACCATTATGTCCGCCCGGATTACCATTAAATCCTGAACCGGAACTTCCTCCACCGTAACCCGGCCCGGATCCTGAGCCACCGCCAGATTCGTGATCATACTAGAAATTATTAGAATTCTTGAACTCCTGCATAATAAAGCAATCCTTCCAAAGGTGGTTTGCTGGCGCCTCCTTCGTCCCATATCTTGGACAGGGCTGGCTTAGCAGATAGTTTAGGCGGTTTGGGTTAGGGTCGGGTGCTCCATTACGATTTTTCGGCCTACCCTTGCGTCGCTGGCCATTGTCATGTGTGTTGGTATTAGCCACAAAGTCCATGTTACTATCCGCTTTACGCTTGCCTCCTCCGCCATTGCCTACCCCGTGAGGCTGCTGACCTTTGGAGCTGTTGTTCTTCTTCCCTTTCCCTGTCTTGTCATCATCAGATTCGGGATCCTTGGTACTATCAGAATCAGCATATTTCACCAAAGCGGCCATGAGGGTCCCCATGTCGGTGCAGTGACGCTTCATCCGTCCCAATTTCAACTTTAGGGGCCCAAACCGGCAGTTGCCTTCTAGGGTTAATACTGCGGTGTCATCGTTGATGCGGTCTGAGGAGTGCAACACTTGTGAAACCCGGCACACCCAATGAGTCGTTGATTCTCCTTCCTCCTGGACGCATGCAGCTAAGTCCACTATCGACATAGGCTGTTTACAGGTATCCTTGAAATTG
Source organism: Triticum dicoccoides (assembly GCF_002162155.2). Taxonomy (NCBI): domain Eukaryota; kingdom Viridiplantae; phylum Streptophyta; class Magnoliopsida; order Poales; family Poaceae; genus Triticum; species Triticum dicoccoides. The sequence goes on along the minus strand of NC_041384.1, from coordinate 542,673,184 downwards.
CTGATAAACCGGGCTCGTAATTGGGCCCATGAACTGATAGAATTAGCTGGCAAGATTTTTAACCAAGTACGGGCCGTTCCTTCAAGCATCATGGTGAAGTATTTCGCACATGCCGTGTCATCCACATCAAGCATCTCCATGGCCATCTCATAGCTCTCCACCCATGTCTCTGGAGGTTGATCCGCCGTGTAATTTGGTACCTTGCGCGGGCCTTTGAAATCCTTGGGCAGGCGCATGTTGCGTAAAGCGGGGATAAGGCAAGGCACCCCCAAAGAACTAGAAGTAACACCAAGTTCGATCAAGATGGTTGGACGAACCGGCGTGAGCTGCCGAGCCTGATGTTGTGCGGCTAACTCGGCCTCCCTGCGCGCTCGGGCCCGGTTCACCACTTCCTGAGCGTCATCAGCACCACCCGTCGGGTTGTTGCCATGGGGTGCTCCACGTCGTTCATTACTTGACACTGCTGGTTCATCCATATGTCTGCTATAGCTCCGGCTTGGATGGGGGGTCGAGTGGATCCGGTCACGGCTGTACGAGTACGCTTCCTGTTGGGCCAAAGTTGTCCTCAGAAATTCCTTGACCCGTCGCGTCTCTACTGCCTGCGGCGAGTCACCTTCAATTGGAATGGCCTCCAGCCGTGCAGCAGCGGCAACAAGATTGTCCATTGGGTTGGAGTAGTGACCCGGAGGTGTTAAAGCATCCTGAGGTATAACGGTGTTTTGACGAGGCGGGTCCATCTGACGAGGCTGAACCGGTGCACCGGTCCCAGGGGCTTCTTCCCGGTTCCCCTCCAGCGGATTGCCGGCTCTTGGTCCTGGAGTGTTGAAAAGGTCTCTGGCCTCGAAAACCGGAGGTAAGCGGGATCGGTGCTTCCTCCTCATGACTCCATGCGACGCGCTCTGGTCCAACATAAGCCTGTAGGCATGTGCGTCTAAAGCGGCCCGCTCTGCGGCCATCCTGGTGTCCTCAGCCGCCAGATCCGCCTTGGCCTGGGTGATCTGTTCCTTTACCTTTGCAATCTCCGTGTTGTGAACATCCTAATCTGGCGGATTAACTTCCGCCATAAGCACAGCCAACGCATCAAATAGTTCTGATAGAACCTGAGCCGGCGGGCGCACAGGGCCTCCTGCCCCGGCAGCCGTCGCCGCTGCTGAACCGGAGATCATTGCCGCAGCTGTCGAAGAATGAAGCGCTACTTGTGTTCCGGCCATGAATATTCCAACCCGGTTGGGCAGATCAGAGGGTTCCGGAATACTGTCGCCATCGGAACAGCTCCCAATCCGGCCATCTTGTAGCTGATAAAGAGATTCGGTTTCTCCAGTCGAAGATTCGTCACCGGAACAAACGACAGTCGCCCCGCGAAATTCCGATCTGTCCTCATAACTTCCTCCATGGATGACTCCCACGAAGGCACGCTTCATGGCCGGTTTAACCCGGTCGGATTGCGCACGCTGAGCCGTCTCGACAAGGTCGGCGCAGATGTCCGGCTCAGGGCCCGGTTCACCGATCTTGCCAATGAAAACGTGAATGCTACCAAAGGAGACCCGGTACCCGTACTCAATTGAGCCGGCCTCGGGGCCCCAGCCTGCGTCGTCGATGTAGAGCTTGCCGCGACGACTCTTAGTCATCCTACCTACAGCGTAGCCCTCAAGTCCTTCATAGCGGCCCTCCAAGAACCGGAAACCATCTTGCGATAGCCCCACGGTGGGTGCCAACTGTCGTGGTTTTGTCACGACAGATGTCCTAGAGAAAGGACTTAGTCGTGGAGCCATCGCGACGGGTTAGCTTGAAGGGGTTAAAGCGGACACAAGGACGCAAGAGAGTTTATACTAGTTCGGCCCCTTCGATGAAGGTAAAAGCCTACGTCTAGTTGTGATGGAATTGATGGGGTTTCGATAACTAGGGAGCAAACAAGCTTCGCCTATGTCTCGAGTTGTTGTCTGTTATCCTTGAACCGCCGCCGGGTTGTCCCCTTATATACACGGGTGACTCTCGTCGGCTTACGGAGTCCCAATACCGGCTCATAGCTGTGTCCGGTTTGGTCTCTTCTTATTCCTAACTTACAATACAGGTTAACTACTAACGCCGGTTTACGGCTGCAGGCCTTGAGCCGACCATGGGCCTTGAGCCCTCCTCTGTCTTCTTGGGCTTTAACTTACTTAACTACTGACGAAGTTAACCTAGCCCAGATAGGCCGGTTTACGCCCAGTAGTAATATCCCCAACAAATGCCGAGTTGGTCCTTTGAGTTTTAGTGGGACGTACTTGATGGCATGTAGATCATCACCGCGATCCATGTGGATGTGGAGGAGGAAATCCTCAATCCATACAGCGGGATCTGTTGTACCATCATACGATTCGATATTTACAGGTTTAAAACCCTCCGGGAATTCGTGATCCATAACTTCATCAGTGAAGCATAGGGTGAGTGTGACGCCTCTGTGCCGGGCTATATCATGACGCAGTTCGTATGAGTCTTGTCTGTTGTATTCGACCCGGGCGGATTTACTTTTAGTGTATCCGGCGTGACGGTCATCGTCCCGCATTGGCGCGCGCCCCTGTGACCCGTATATCGACCTTGCATGTTTTTCCCTGCTTTCCAATACGTCTCGCAGGTCCCGCGTGTTGCCCCAGGCCTTGGTATTTTTGTTTGAGTGGCGGCGGGGTGCAGGCTGAACTTTAGGCTGAAACGCCTCTCTGGCTCTGCCACGAGGTGGCCTGTCAGCCACATCGTACACTGGTGATGTAGGTTTCAATGCTTCCTCCTCGAGGTGAGGTAGCAACCTGCGCTTTGGGTAACTCTTGGAGGGGCGCTCGAGTTCGTATTCCTCGGCCGCAAGGACTTCGGTCCATCTGTCTGCTATCAAATCTTAATCAGCTCGAAGCTGTTGTTGCTTTTTCTTCAAGCTATTTGTTGTGGCTCTAAGCCGGCGCTTGAAGCGCTCCTGCTCGACGGGATCCTCAGGCACGATAAATTCTTCCTCGCGGAGGCTCACCTCGTCTTCGGAGAGAGGCATGTAATTGCCTTCCTCCGATTCTCTATCTGCTGCCCGCTCTGGAGGGCTAGCTTGTTCACCCTCCTGCTCTAAATCGTGCTGGAGGGGATTGTTGTCGTCTCTGGCACTATCCGGAGTGTTATTGTCTCTTGTGCTGGTATCACTACTTTTGCTATGGCGGGACTTAGAGTGGCGCCGCTGATGTTGGTGCTTAGGTTGCTTCTTGGAGGGGTCATCCCCCGCTGTCTCGTCGCCATTGCCTTCTTTGGGGGTGTCCACCATGTATATATCATATGATGAGGTGGCGGTCCAGCGCCCTGTGGGCGGTGGTTCCTGTTCGTCTCCTGCATCGTCATCCATACCGTCGATGTCTTCGGAGTCGAAGTCAAGCATGTCGGTTAAATCGTCGACAGTGGCTACTAAGTGGGTGGTGGGTGGGGAGCGAATTTCTTCCTCGTCTGCATCCCATTCTAGCCGGACATAGTTTGGCAAAGGTTTTCCTGACAAGGAGAGAGACCTTAATGAATTTAGCACGTCGCCGAAAGGTGAGTGCTGAAAGATATCCGCGGAGGTAAACTCCATGATCGGCGCCCAATCGGATTCGATAGTTACGGACGCAGGCGGCTCGGAGTCCGTGGCCGAAGACAAATCCAGTGGTTCGGTAACACGGCTCTCGTAAGGGGTGAAGTCAGTATCCGGCTCCATCGCCACTGAGAGTGCGGCCTCCATGGCAGGGTCTATCCCCCCGTCCTCGGATGGCACAATTTGCTCCGGATTGAGGGCCGGAGTAGTTGCAGGTGTGATCTCCCGAACACTGTCCGACGGCAGAGTTACGTCATGCTCGTCGTGATTGTGCGGCGCACCTGACATGGGCTCGAATCCATCGAAGATCAAGTCTCCGCGGATGTCGGCAGTGTAGCTTAAGTTTCCGAACCTGACCTGATGGCCAGGGGCGTAGCTCTCGATCTGCTCCAGATGGCCAGGCGAGTTGGCCCGCAGTGCGAAGCCGCCGAATACGAAGATCTGTCCGGGGAGGAAAACCTCACCCTTGACCGCATCGTTACCGATGATCGAAGGATCCATCAAGCCTTATGGTGACGGCACAGTGGAACTCTCAATGAAAGCACCAATGTCGGTGTAAAAACCGGCAGATCTCGGGTAGGGGGTCCCGAACTGTGCGTCTAAGGCGGATGGTGACAGGAGGCGGGGGACACGATGTTTACCCAGGTTCGGGCCCTCTTGATGGAGGTAATACCCTACGTCCTGCTTGATTGATCTTGATGGTATGAGTATTACAAGAGTTGATCTAGCACGAGATCGTAGAGGCTAAACCCTAGAAGCTAGCCTATGGTATGATTGTTGCTGTCCTACGGACTAAACCCTCTGGTTTATATAGACACGAAGGGGGCTAGGGTTACACAGAGTCGGTTACAAGGGAGGAGATCTACATATCCGTATTGCCAAGCTTGCCTTCCACGCCAAGGAGAGTCCCATCCAGACACGGGAAGAAGTCTTCAATCTTGTATCTTCATAGTCCAATAGTCCGGCCAAAGGATATAGTCCGGCTGTCCGGAGACCCCCTAATCCAGGACTCCCTCACTCATCTTCGACGACCGAATCTCGGGCAAGTAACATACCGATGACAAAGGGAACAACATATGTTGTTATGCGGTTTGACCGATAAAGATCTTCGTAGAATATGTAGGAGACAATATGAGCATCTAGGTTCCGCTATTGTTTATTGACCGGAGATGAGTCTCGGTCATGTCTACATAGTTCTCGAACACGTAGGGTCCGCACGCTTAACGTTCGATGATGATTGGTATTATGAGTTTATGTGTTTTGATGTACCGAAAGTTGTTCGGAGTCCCGGATGAGATCACGGACATGACAAGGAGTCTTGAAATGGTCGAGACATAAATATTGATATATTGGAAGGTTATATTCGGACACCGGAAAAGTTACGGGGGTCATCGGATAAACACCGGAGTACCGGGGAGTTACCGAAACCCCCCGGGGGGTCAATGGGCCTTAGTGGAAATAGAGGGCAGTAAGGGAGCTGTGGGGCATGCCCCCCTAGGCCCAAACCGAATTGGTTTAGGGCTTGGGGGAGGCCCCCTCTTTCCTTCTCCCCTCCTCCTCTTTCCTTCCCCTCGTAGTTGGATTAGGAAAGGGGGAACCTACTCCTAGTAGGAGTAGGATTCCCCCCTTGGGGTGCACCCTATGAGGCCGTCAGCCCCCTCCCCTTGCTCCTTTATATACGGGGGCAGGGGGCACCCTAGAACACACAAGTTGACAATTGTCTTAGCCGTGTGCGGTGCACCCCTCCACCATAATCCACCTCGGTCATATCGTTGTAGTGCTTAGGCAAAGCCCTGTTCGGGTAGCTTCATCATCACCGTCATCACACCGGCGTGCTGACGAAACTCTCCCTCAACACTCAGTTGGATCTAGAGTTCACGGGACGTCACCGAGCTGAACGTGTGCAGATCGGGGAGGTGTCGTTTCTTCGGTGCTAGGATCGGTCAGATCGTGAAGACGTTCGACTACATCAACCGCGTTGTCATAACGCTTCCGCTTACGGTCTACGAGGGTACGTGGATAACACTCTTCCCCTCTCGTTGCTATGCATCACCATGATAGATCTTGCATGTGCGTAGGAATTTTTTTGAAATTAATGCGTTCCCCAACACTTTTGTCCTACCCTCTTGTGGTAGCGGGGTCCATAAGGAAATAAAAGGGATATTAAGGCCTCCTTTTAATAGAGAACCAGAACAAAGCATTAACACATAGTGAATATATGAACTCCTCGAATTACGGTCATCCCCGAAGAGTATCCCAATTATTTTCACCTTGGGGTCTATGGATCAGAACAATAACAAGTGCATACAACTAGCAGATAGGATCAAGAACTCAAATATATTCATGAAAACATATAGGGTTCAGATCTGAAATCATGACACTCGGGCCTTAGTGACAAGCATTAAGCATAGCAAAGTCATAGCACTACCAATCTCTGAACAAAGTGGATACCAGGAATCAAGCCCTAACAAGTTGACTCGATTACATGACAAATCTCATACAACTCCATCACCGTCCAGCAAGTCTATGAAGGATTTGCTCACTCCTGGTGGTGAGCATCATGGAATTGTTGATCGAGAAGGGTTGATGATGACGATGGCGACAGGGGGCACCCTAGAACACACAAGTTGACAATTGTCTTAGCCGTGTGTGGTGCCCCCCTCCACCATAATCCACCTCGACCATATCGTTCCAGTGTTTAGGCGAAGCCCTGTTCCGGTAGCTTCATCATCACCGTCATCACGCTGTCGTGCTGACGAAACTCTCCCTCGACACTCAGCTGGATCTAGAGTACGCGGGACGCCATCGAGCTAAACGTGTGCAGATCGCGGAGGTGTCGTACCTTCAGTGCTAGGATTGGTCGGATCCTGAAGACGTTCGACTACATCAACCGCGTTGTCATAACGCTTCTGCTTACGGTCTACGAGGGTACATGGACAATGATACGTCTCCAACGTATCTATAATTTTTTATTGTTCCATGCTATTATATTACCTACTTTGGATGTTAATGGGCTTATTTTTACACTTTTATATTATTTTTGGGACTAACCTATTAACCGGAGGCCCAACCCAAATTGTTGTTTTTTTGCCTATTTTAGAGTTTCACCGAGAAGGAATATCAAATGGAGTCCAAACGGAATGAAACCTTTGGGAGCGTTATTTTTGGAACAAACGTGGTCCAGAGGACTCGGAGTGGACGTCAAGCAATCAATGAGGCGGCCACGAGACAGGGGGGCGCGCCCTCCACCCTCGTGGGCCCCTTGTTGCCCCACCGACCTACTTCTTCCTCCTATATATATCCATGTACCCCGCAAACATCCAAGAGCACCAAGAAAACCTAATTCCACCGCCGCAACCTTCTGTACCCAAGAGATCCCATCTTGGGGCCTTTTCTGGAGCTCCGCCGGAGGGGCCATTGATCATGGAGGGCCTCTACATCAACTCCATGGTCCCTCCGATGATGTGTGAGTAGTTTACTTCAGACCTTCGGGTCCATGGCTAGTAGCTAGATGGCATCTTCTCTCTCTTTGGATCTCAATACAAAATTCTCGTCGAATCTCTTGGAGGTCTATTCGATGTAATCTTCCTTTGTGGTGTGTTTGTCGAGATCCGATGAATTGTGGGTTTATGATCCAGATTATCTATGAACAATATTTTAATCTTCTCTGGATTCTTTTATGTATGATTGGTTTATCTTTGCAACTCTCTTCGAATTATCAGTTTGGTTTGGCCTACTAGATTGATCTTTCTTGTAATGGGAGAAGTGCTTAGCTTTGGGTTCAATCTTGCGGTGCTCGATCCCAGTGACAGAAAGGGAAACGACACGTATTGTATTGTTGCCATCGAGGATAAAAAGATGGGGTTTACATCATATTGCATGAGTTTATCCCTCTACATCATGTCATCTTGCTTAAGGCGTTACTCTGTTCTTATGAACTTAATACTCTAGATGCATGTTGGATAGCGGTCGATGTGTGGAGTAATAGTAGTAGATGCAGAATCGTTTTGGTCTACTTGTCTCGGACGTGATGCCTATATACATGATCATACCTAGATATTCTCATAATTATTCGCTTTTCTATCAATTGCTCGACATCACCCACTGTAATATGTATGCTATCTTGAGAGAAGCCACTAGTGAAACCTATGGCCCCGGGTCTATTTTCCATCATACAAGTTTCCAATCTACTTTATTTTGCTATCTTTTACTTTCAATCTATATCATAAAAATACCAAAAATATTTATCTTATTATTATCATCTCTATCATATCTCGGTCTTGCAAGTGGCCGTGAAGGGATTGACAACCCCTTTATCACGTTGGTTGCAAGGTTCTTATTTGTGTGTGTAGGTACGAGGTGACTCGTGCGTGGTCTCCTACTGGATTGATACCTTGGTTCTCAAAAACGGAGGGAAATACTTACGATGCTTTACTGCACCACCCTTTCCTCTTCAAGGGAAAACCAACGCAGTGCTCAAGAGGTAGCAAGAAGGATTTCTAGCGCCGTTGCCGGGGAGATCTACGCCAAGTCAAGACATACCAAGTACCCATCACAACTCTTATCCTTCGCATTACATTATTTGCCATTTGCCTCTCGTTTTCCTCTCCCCCACTTCACCCTTGCCGTTTTATTCGCCCTCTCTTTCCGTTCGCCTCTTTTCCGCTTGCTTCATCGTTATGACTAGTCCTTTGTCTACTCCTTTGTCTCCCGAGAATGAAGTTCTTAAATTTAAACAAAGGGAGGGAGAAAATCTAAAAGATGCTTGGTTCAGAATTTGCAATGCACAAAATAGATCTATTAGGAAGCAATCCACTTCCGTTCTTCTTAGCAATTTTTATGTAGGCATCACTCCTTGAAATAGATATATTCTTGATACCATTACCGGAGGAAATTTCTTGGGTAGCCATACTTTTGATTCTTATAATGCTATGATAGATTTGTTTGGCCCACCACCTCTTTTGGTTAATGGAACTACTTTAACTTTGGAACATGTGATGCAAAGGCTTGAAATTATTGAAAATAAAGTTGCTACCGTATAGTTGATTGAAAATTTGGATAGAAAGATCCACAACCAAGTTACCCAAAACGGATCTAAGGTAGGAGTGGCTCTTAAAATTTTTAAAGAAAAGGAACCTATGGTTAATGAAAAGATAGATCAAGATTCTAGTAGAATTGATAAAATTGAGGATATTATTAACAACCTAGGATCTGCCATTTCTTCCATGAAAAACACTCCTTCTGATGCTAAGATTTCCAAATTGATGTATGTTCCTAAAATTAAGGGTGAAACTTCTAGTAAGGGAAATGCGGACCTCAAATCCATAAGTGTTCACCCCAACTTTCTTGCTATCCTTAAGGAACCTTTTGCTACAAATGATTTTCTTGATTTTGTGCCTAGGAGTTTGATTATTAATAAAAAGAAAGAGACTCCTAGGGGTTATAGGTGTCTTATTGAAGAATTGCCTACCAAAGATGGCAATACCTAGATATATCCTTGCTTTTATGCCTAGCTAGGGGCGTTAAATGATAGCGCTTGTTGGGAGGCGACCCAATTTTATTTTTATTACTTGCTTTTTGCTACTGTTTAGTAATAAATAATTTATCTAGCCTCTGTTTTGGTTGTGTTTTTTGTGTTTAATTAGTGTTTGTGCCAAGTAGAACCATTGAGAAGACTTGGGGAAAGTCTTTTTGATCTTGCTGTAAAAAACAGAAACTTTAGCGCTCACGAGAATTGCTGCCATTTTTTATTGGAGAGTGCTATTTAGTTAATTATTTTTGAAGATGATTAATAGATAAATTCCTCACTTCCATCAATTTATTTTAGAATTTTTGGGGTTCCAGAAGTTTGCGTTAGTTACAGATTACTACAGACTGTTCTGTTTTTGACAGATTCTGTTTTTCGTGTGTTGTTTGCTTATTTTAATGAATCTATGGCTATTAAAAGAGTTTATAAACCATAGAGAAGTTGGAATACAGTAGGTTTAACAGCAATATAAATGAATAATGAGTTCATTACAGTACCTTTAAGTGGTTTTTGTTTTGTTTCGTTAACGGAGCTCACGAGATTCTCTTGTTAAGTTTTGTGTTGTGAAGTTTTCATGTTTTGGGTAAAGATTTGATGGATTATGGAACAAGGAGTGTCAAGAGCCTAAGCTTGGGGATGCCCATGGCACCACAAGGTAAAATACAAGGACACCAAAAAGCCTAAGCTTGGGGATGCCCCGGAAGGCATCCCCTCTTTTGTCTTCGTTCATCGGTAACTTTATTTGGAGCTATATTTTTATTCGCCGCATGATATGTGTTTTGCTTGGAGCGTCTTGTATGATTTGAGTCTTTGATTTTTAGTTTACCACAATAATCCTTGCTGTACACACCTTTTGAGAGAAACACACATGAATTAGAATTTATTAGAATACTCTATGTGCTTCACTTATATCTTTTGAGCTATATAGGTTTTGCTCTAGTGCTTCACTTATATCTTTTAGAGCATGGCGGTGGTTCTATTTTATAGAAATAATTGATCTCTCATCCTTCACTTATATTATTTTTATAGTCCTTTATAACAACATGGCAATTTGCTTTTAGGCATAATAAGAACTTTCATATAAGTGCATTGAATACTAAGAGAAGTTTGATACTTGATGATTGTTTTGAGATATGGAGATGGTGATATTAGAGTCATGCTAGTTGAGTAGTTGTGAATTTGAGAAATACTTGTGTTGAATTTTGTGATTCCCGTAGCATGCACGTATGGTGAACCGTTATGTGATGAAGTCGGAGCATGATTTATTTATTGATTGCCTTCCTTATGAGTGGCGGTCGGGGACGAACGATGGTCTTTTCCTACCAATCTATCCCCCTAGGAGCATGCGCGTAGTACTTTGTTTCGATAACCAATGAATTTTTGCAATAAGTATGTGAGTTCTTTATGACTAATATTGAGTCCATGGATTATACGCACCCTCACCCTTCCACAATTGCTAGCCTCTCTAGTACCGCACAACTTTTGCCAGTACCATAAACCCACCATATACCTTCCTCAAAACAGCCACCATACCTACCTACTATGGCATTTCCATAGCCATTCCGAGATATATTGCCATGCAACTTTCCACCGTTTCGTCTGTTATGACACGCTTCATCATTGTCATATTGCTTTGCATGATCATGTAGTTGACATCGTATTTGTGGCAAAGCCACCGTTCATAATTCTTTCATACATGTCACTCTTGATTCATTGCATATCCCAGTACACCGCCAGAGGCATTCACATAGAGTCATATTTTGTTCTAAGTATTGAGTTGTAATTCTTGAGTTGTAAGTAAAAAAAGTGTGATGATCATCATTATTAGAGCATTGTCCCAGTGAGGAAAGGATGATGGAGACTATGATTCCCCCACAAGTCGGGATGAGACTCCAGACGAAAAAAAAGAAAAAAGGCCAAAAAGAAAAGAAAAAATAAGAAGGCCCAAATAAAAAAATGATGAAATGAGAGAAAAAGAGAGAAGGGACAATGTTACTATCCTTTTTTACACTTGTGCTTCAAAGTAGCACCATGATCTTCATGATAGAGAGTCTCTTATGTTGTCACTTTCATAAACTAGTGGGAATTTTTCATTATAGAACTTGGCTTGTATGTTCCAATGATGGGCTTACTCAAATTGCCCTAGGTCTTTGTGAGCAAGCAAGTTGGATGCACACCCACTTAGTTTCTTTTGTTGAGCTTTCATACACTTATAGCTCTAGTGCATCTGTTGCATGGCAATCCCTACTCACTCACATTGATATCTATTAATGGGCATCTCCATAGCCCGTTGATACGCCTAGTTGATGTGAGACTATCTTCTTATTTTTTGTCTTCTCCACAACCACCATTCTATTCCACCGTAGTGCTATATCCATGGCTCACGCTCATATATTGCATGAAGATTGAAAAAGTTTGAGAACATCAAAAGTATGAAACAATTGCTAGGCTTGTCATCGGGGTTGTGCATGATTTAATATTTTGTGTGATGAAGATAGAGCATAGCTAGACTATATGATTTTGTAGGGATAACTTTCTTTGGCCATGTTAGTTTGAGAAGACATGATTGCTTAGTTAGTATGATTGAAGTGTTATTATTTCTATGTCAATATTAAACTTTTATCTTGAATCTTTCGGATCTGAACATTCATGCCACAATAAAGAAAGATTACATTGAGAAATATGTTAGGAAGCATTCCACATCAAAAATTCTGTTTTTATCATTTACCTACTCGAGGACGAGCAGGAATTAAGCTTGGGGATGCTTGATACGTCTCCAACGTATCTATAATTTTTTATTTTCCATGCTATTATATTATCTATTTTGGATGTTAATGGGCTTATTTTTACACTTTTATATTATTTTTGGGACTAACCTATTAACCGGAGGCCCATCCCAAATTGTTATTTTTTTGCCTATTTTAGAGTTTCACCAAAAAGGAATATCAAACGGAGTCCAAACGGAATGAAACCTTCGGGAGCGTTATTTTTGGAACAAACGTGATCTACAAGACTTGGAGTGGACGTCAAGCAATCAACGAGGCGGCCACGAGGCAGGGGGGCGCGCCCACCCCCCCTGGGCGCGCCCTCCACCATCGTGGGCCCCTCGTTGCTCCACCGACCTACTTCTTCCTCCTATATATATCCATATACCCCACAAACATCCAGGAGCACCACGAAAACCTAATTCCACTGCCGCAACCTTCTGTACCCAAGAGATCCCATCTTGGGGCCTTTTCCGAAGCTCCGCCGGAGGGGGCGTTGATCACAGAGGGCCTCTACATCAACTCCATGGCCCCTCCGATGATGTGTGAGTAGTTTACTTCAGACCTTCAGGTCCATAGCTAGTAGCTAGATGGCTTCTTCTCTCTCTTTGGATCTCAATACAAAGTTCTCCTCGATTCTCTTGGAGATCTATTCGATGTAATCTTCTTTTGCGGTGTGTTTGTCGAGATCCGATGAATTGTGGGTTTATGATCCAGATTATCTATGAACAATATTTGAATCTTCTCTAAATTATTTTATGTATGATTGGTTTATCTTTGCAATTCTCTTCGAATTATCAGTTTGGTTTGTCCTACTAGATTGATCTTTCTTGCAATGGAAGAAGTGCTTAGCTTTGGGTTCAATCTTGCGGTGCTCGATCCGAGTGACATAAAGGGAAACGACGCGTATTGTATTGTTGCCACCGAGGATAAAAAGATGGGGTTTACATCATATTGCATGAGTGTATCCCTCTACATCATGTCATCTTGCTTAAGGTGTTACTCTGTTCTTATGAACTTAATACTCTAGATGCATGCTGGATAGTGGTCGATGTGTGGAGTAATAGTAGTAGATGCAGAATCATTTCGGTCTATTTGCCTCGGACGTGATGCCTATATACATGATCATACCTAGATATTCTCATAATTATTCGCTTTTCTATCAATTGCTCGACAGTAATTTGTTCACCCACCGTAATACTTATGCTATTTTGAGAGAAGCCACTAGTGAAACCTATGGCCCCGGGTCTATTTTCCATCATACAAGTTTCCAATCTACTTTATTTTGCTATCTTTTACTTTCAATCTATATCATAAAAATACCAAAAATATTTATTTTATTATTATCATCTCTATCATATCTCACTCTTGCAAGTGGCCGTGAAGGGATTGACAACCCCTTTATCGCGTTGGTTGCGAGGTTCTTATTTGTGTGTGTAGGTACAAGGTGACTCGCGTGTGGTCTCCTACTGGATTGATACCTTGGTTCTCAAAAACTGAGGGAAATACTTACGATGCTTTACTGCACCACCCTTTCCTCTTCAAGGGAAAACCAACGCAGTGCTCAAGAGGTAGCATACAACACTCTTCCCCTCTCGTTGCTATGCATCACCATGATACATCTTGCGTGTGCGTAGGAATTTTTTTGAAATTACTGCGTTCCCCAACAGTGGCATCCGAGCCAGGTCTATGCGTACATGTTATATGCACGAGTAGAACACAAAGGAGTTATGGGCGTGGGCATATACATATTGCTTGCTGTCACTAGTTGATTCTTGATTTGGCGGTATTGTTGGATGAAGCGGCCCAGACCGACATTACGCGTATGCTTACGCGAGACTAGTTCTATCGACGTGCTTCGCACACAGGTGGCTGGTGGGTGTCAGTTTCTCCAACTTTAGTTGAATCGGATTCAATGAACGGGGTTCTTTCTGAAGATCAAAAAGCAATCACTATACGGCGTTGTGGTTCTTGATGCGTAGGTAAGAATGGTTCTTGCTCAGCCCGTAGCAGCCACGTAAAATTTGCAACAACAAAGTAGAGGATGTCTAACTTGTTTTTACAGGGCATGTTGTGATGTGATATGGTCAAGACATAATGCTAAATTTTATTGTATGAGATGATCGTGTTTTGTAACACAGTTATCGGTAACTAGCAGGAGCCATATGGTTGTCGCTTTATTGTATGAAATGCAATCGCCATGTAATTGCTTTACTTTATCACTAAGAGGTAGCGATAGTCGTAGAAGCAATAGTTGGCGAGACGACAACGATGCTTCGATGGAGATCAAGGTGTCAAGCCGGTGACGATGGTGATCATGACGGTGCTCTGGAAATGGAGATCAAAGGCACAAGATGATGATGTCCATATCATATCACTTATATTGATTGCATGTGATGTTTATCCTTTATGCATCTTATTTTGCTTAGTTCGGCGGTAGCATTATAAGATGATCTCTCACTAAATTTCAAGGTATAAGTGTTCTCCCTGAATATGCACCGTTGCTATAGTTCATCATGTCGAGACACCATGTGATGATCGGGTGTGATAAGCTCTACGTTCACATACAACGGGTGCAAGCCAGCTTTGCACACGCAGAATACTCAGGTTAAACTTGACGAGCCTAGCATATGCAGATATGTCCTCGGAACACTGATACCGAAAGGTCGAGCGTGAATCATATAGTAGATATGATCGACATAGTGATGTTCACCATTGAAAACTATTCCATCTCACATGATGATCGGGCATGGTTTAGTTGATATGGATCACGTGATCACTTAGATGATTAGAGGGATATCTATCTAAGTGGGAGTTCTTAAGTAATATGCTTAATTGAACTTTAATTTATCATGAACTTAGTCCTAATAGTATTTGCATTACTATGTTGTAGATCAATAGCTCGCGATGTAGCTCCCCGTTTATTTTTTATATGTTCCTAGAGAAAAATAAGTTGAAAAATGTTAGTAGCAATGATGCGAACTAGCTCTGTGATCTGAGGATTATCCTCAATGTTGCACAAAAGTATTATGTCCTTGATGCACCACTAGGTGACAGAACTGTTGCAGGAGCAGATGCAGACATTATGAATGTTTGACAAGCTCGGTATGATGACTACTTGATAGTTTAGTGCACCATGCTTTATGGCTTAGAACCGGGATTTCAAAAATGTTTTGAACGACATGGAGCATATGAGATGTTCCAAGAGTTGAAATTGGTATTTCATGCTCATGCCCGTGTCGAGAGGTATGAGACTTCTGACAGTACTTTGCCTACAAGATGGAGGAAAATAGCACAACCAGTGAGCATGTGCTCAGATTGTCTGGGTACTACAATTGCTTGAATAAAAACGGGAGTTAATCTTCCAGATAAAATAGTGATTGACAGAGTTCTCTAGTCACTATCACCAAGTTACTGGAACTTCGTGATGAACTATAATATGCAAGGGATGAAAAAAGTAATTCACAAGCTCTTCGCGATGTTGAAATTAGCGAAGGTAGAAGTCAAGAAAAGCATCAAGTGTTGATGGTTGACAAGACCACTAGTTTCAAGTAAAAGGGCAAGGGAAAGAAAGGGAACTTCAAGAAGAACGGCAAGCAAGTTGCCACTCCCATGAAGAAGCCCAAAGCTAGACCCAAGCCTGAAACTGAGTGCTTCTACTACAAAGGAAATGGTCACTGGAAGTGGAATTGCCCTAGATACTTGGCAGATAATAAGGATGGCATACTGAACAAAGTTATATTGGATATACAAGTTATTGATGTGTAATTTACTAGTGTTTATAGCAACCCCTCGGTATTTGATATCGGTTCAGTTGCTAAGAGTAGTAACTCCGAAACGGGAGCTGCAAAATTAACAGAGACTAGTTAAGGGTGAGGTGATGATGTGTGTTGGAAGTGATTCCAAGGTTGATAAGATCACCATCGCACACTCCCATTACCTTCGGGATTAGTGTTGAACCTAAAATAAATGTTATTTGGTGTTTGCGTTGAGCATGAATATGATTGGATCGTGTTTATTGCAATACGGTTATTCATTTAAGTCAAGGAATAATTGTTGTTCTATTTACATGAATAAAACCTTCTATGGTCATGAACTCAATATAAATGGTTTATTGAATCTCGATCGTAGTGATACACATATTCATAATATTGAAGCCAAAAGATGCAAAGTTAATAATGATAATGCAACTTATTCGTGGCACTGCCATTTAGGTCATATTGGTGTAAAGCGCATGAAGAAACTCCATGCTGATGGGCTTTTGGAATCACTTGATTATGAATCACTTGATGCTTGCGAACCATGCCTCATGGGCAAGATGACTAAGACTTCGTTCTCCAGAACAATGGAGCGAGCAACTGACTTATTGGAAATAATACATGCTGATGTACGCGATCCGATGAGTATTGAGGCTCGCGGCGGGTATCTTTATTTTCTGACCTTCACAGATGATTTGAGCAGATATGGATATATCTACTTGATGAAACATAAGTCTGGAACATTTGAAAAGTTCAAAGAATTTCAGAGTAAAGTGGAAAATCATCGTAACAAGAAAATAAAGTTTCTACGATCTGATCGCAGAGACGAATATTTGAGTTAGGAGTTTGGTCTTCAACTAAAACAATGTGGAATAGTTTCACAAATTCATGCCACCTGGAACACCACAGTGTAATGGTGTGTCCGAATGTCGTAAACGTACTTTATTGGATATAGTGCAATCTATGATGTCTCTTACCGATTTACCACTATCGTTTTGGGGTTATGCATTAGAGACAGCTACATTCACGTTAAATAGGGCACCATCTAATCCGTTGAGACGACACTGTATGAATTATGGTTTGGCTAGAAACCTAAGTTGTCGTTTCTTAAAGTTTGGGGTTGTGATTCTTATGTGAAAAAGTTTCAGCCTGATAAGCTCAAACCCAAATCGGAAAAGTGTGTCTTCATAAGATACCCAAAAGTAACTGTTGGGTACACCTTCTATCACAGATCCGAAGGCAAGATATTCGTTGCTAAGAATGGATCCTTTCTAGAGAAGGAGTTTCTCTCGAAAGAAGTGAGTGGGAGAAAAGTAGAACTTGGAGGTAATTGTACCTGCTCCCTTATTGGAAAGTAGTTCATCACTGAAATCAGTTCCAGTGATTCCTACACCAGTAAGTGAGGAAGCTAATGATGATGATCATGAAACTTCTGATCAAGTTACTACCGAACCTCGTAGGTCAACCAGAGTGAGATCCGCATCAGAGTGGTACGGTAATCATGTTCTGGAGGTCATGTTACTTGACCATGACGAACCTATGAACTATGAGGAAGCAATGATGAGCCTAGATTCCGCAAAATGGCTAGAGGCCATTAAATCTGAGATGGGATCCATGTATAAAGAACAAAGTATGGACTTTAATTGACTTGCCCAATGATCGGCGAGCCACTGAGAATAAATGGATCTTCAAGAGGAAGACGAACGCTAATAGTAGTGTTACTATCTACAAAGCTCAGATTGTCGCAAAAAGGTTTTCGACAAGTTCAAGGTGTTGACTACGATGAGATTTTCTCACTCATAGTGATGCTTAACTTTGTCTGAATCATGTTAGCAATTGCCACATTTTATGAAATCTAGCAAATGGATGTCAAAAACTGCATTTCTTAATGGATTTCTTAAAAAAGAGTTGATACAACAAGAAAGTTTTGTCAATCCTAAAGGTGCTAACAAAGTGTGCAAGCTCCAGCGATCCATCTATGGACTAGTGCAAGCATCTCGGAGTTGAAATATACGCTTTGATGAGTTGATCAAAGCATATAGTTTTATACAGACTTTTGGAGAAGTCTGTATTTACAAGAAAGTGAGTGGGAGCTCTGTAGCATTTCTGATATTATATGTGGATGACATATTGTTGATCGGAAATGATACTGAATTTCTGGATAGCATAAAAGGATACTTGAATAAGAAAAAAATTCAAAGAAAGACCTCGGTGAAGCTTCTTACACATTAAGCATCAAGATCTATAGAGATAGATCAAGACGCTTGATAAGATTTTTCAATGAGTACATACCTTGACAAGATTTTGAAGTAGTTCAAAATGGAACAGTCAAAGAAGGAGTTCTTGCCTGTGTTGCAGGGTGTGAAGTTGAGTAAAGACTCAAAACCCGACCACGGCAGAAAATAGAAAGAGAATGAAAAATCATTCCCTATGCCTCAGTCATAGGTTCTATAAAGTATGCTATGTTGTGTATCAGTCCTATTGTATACCTTAGCATGATTCTGGCAAGAGAGTACAGTAGTGATCTAGGAGTAGATCACTGGATAGCGGTCAAAATTATCCTTAGAGGACTAAGGAAATATTTCTCGGTTATGGAGGTGATAAAAGAGTTCGTCGTAAAGAGTTACGTCGATGCAAGCTTTTTACATCGATCTAGATGACTCTAAGTCCCGATCTGGATACATATTGAAAGTGGGAGCAATTAGCTAGAGTAGCTTCGTGCAGAGTATTGTAGACATAGAAATTTGCGAAATACATACGGATCTGAATGTTATAGACCCGTAGACTAAACTTCTCTCACAAGCAAAACATGATCACTCTTTGGGTATTCATCACATAGCGATCTGAACTAGATTATTGACCCTAGTAAATCCTTTGGGTATTAGTCACATGAAGATGTGAACTAATCACATAAAGATGTGAACTATTGGTGTGAAATCTCATGACGATGTGAACTAGATTATCGACTCTAGTGCAAGTGGGAGACTGAAGGAAATATTCCCTAGAGGCAATAATAAAGTTGTTATTTATATTTCCTTATATCATGATAAATGTTTATTATTCATGCTAGAATTGTATTAACCGGAAACTTAGTACATGTGTGAATACATAGACAAACTGAGTGTCATTAGTATGCCTTTACTTGACTAGCTCGTTAATCAAAGATAGTTAAGTTTCCTAGCCATGGACAAAGAGTTTTCATTTGATTAACGGGATCACATCATTAGAGAATGATGTGATTGACTTGACCCATCCATTATCTTAGCACGATGATCGTTTAGTTTGTTGCTATTGCTTTCTTCATAACTTATACATGTTCCTATGACTATGAGATTATGCAACTCCCGAATACCGGAGGAACACTTAGTGTGCTATCAAATGTCACAACGTAACTGGGTGACTATAAAGATGCTCTACAGGTGTCTCCGATGGTGTTTGTTGAGTTGGCATAGATCAAGATTAGGATTTGTCACTCCGTGTATCGGAGAGGTATCTCTGGGCCCTCTCGGTAATGCACATCACTATAAGCCTTGCAAGCAATGTGACTAATGAGTTAGTTACGGGATGTAGCATTACAGAACGAGTAAAGAGACTTGCCGGTAACGAGATTGAACTAGGTATTGAGATACCGACGATCGAATCTCGGGTAAGTAACATACCGATGACAAAGGGAACAACATATGTTGTTATGCGGTTTGACCGGTAAAGATTTTCGTAGAATATGTAGGAGCCAATATGAGCATCCAGGTTCCCTATTGGTTATTGACCGGAGATGAGTCTCGGTCATGTCTACATAGTTCTCGAACCCGTAGGGTTCGCATGCTTAATGTTCGATGACGATCGGTATTATGAGTTTATGTGTTTTGATGTACCGGAAGTTGTTCAGAGTCCTGGATGAGATCACAGACATGACGAGGAGTCTCGAAATGGTCGAGACATAAAGATTGATATATTGGAAGGTTATATTCGTACACCGGAAAGGTTTCGGGGGTCATCGGATAAATACCGGAGTACCGGGGAGTTACCGGAACCCCCCGGGGGGTCAATGGGCCTTCATGGGCCTTAGTGGAAATAGAGGGCAGCAAGGGAGCTGTGGGGCGCCCCCCTCCCCTAGGTCCAAACTGAATTGGTTTAGGGCTTGCGGGGTCGGCCCCCTCTTTCCTTCTCCCCTCCTCCTCTTTCCTTCACCTCCTAGTTGGACTAGAAAAGGGGGAACCTACTCCTAGTAGGAGTAGGATTCCCCCCTTGGGGTGCACCCTATGAGGCCGTCAGCCCCCTCCCCTTGCTCCTTTATATACGGGGGCAGGGGGCACCCTAGAACACACAAGTTGACAATTGTCTTAGCCGTGTGCGGTGCCCCCCTCCACCATAATCCACCTCGGTCATATCGTTGTAGTGCTTAGGCGAAGCCCTGTTCGGGTAGCTTCATCATCACCGTCATCACACCGGCGTGCTGACGAAACTCTCCCTCGACACTCAGTTGGATCTAGAGTTCACGGGACGTCACCGAGCTGAACGTGTGCAGATCGGGGAGGTGTCGTTTCTTCGGTGCTAGGATCGGTCAGATCGTGAAGACGTTCGACTACATCAACCGCGTTGTCATAACGCTTCCGCTTACGGTCTACGAGGGTACGTGGATAACACTCTTCCCCTCTCGTTGCTATGCATCACCATGATAGATCTTGCGTGTGCGTAGGAATTTTTTTGAAATTAATGCGTTCCCCAACACTTTTGTCCTACCCTCTTGTGGTAGCGGGGTCCATAAGGAAATCCAAGGGATATTAAGGCCTCCTTTTAATAGAGAACCGGAACAAAGCATTAACACATAGTGAATATATGAACTCCTCGAATTACAGTCATCCCCGAAGAGTATCCCAATTATTTTCACCTTGGGGTCTATGGATCAGAACAATAACAAGTGCATACAACTAGAAGATAGGATCCAGAACTCAAATATATTCATGAAAACATATAGGGTTCAGATCTGAAGTCATGACACTCGGGCCTTAGTGACAAGCATTAAGCATAGCAAAGTCATAGCACTATCAATCTCTGAACAAAGTGGATACCAGGAATCAAGCCCTAACAAGTTGACTCGATTACATGACAAATCTCATCCAACTCCATCACCGTCCAGCAAGTCTACGAAGGATTTGCTCACTCCTGGTGGTGAGCATCATGGAATTGTTGATCGAGAAGGGTTAATGATGACGATGGCGACGAACCCCCCTCTCTGGAGCCCCGAACGGACTCCAGATCGAGAAGAGTTGGCCGTGGCTCCGTATCATAAAATGTGGCGAAACTTTCTCTCTGATTTTATTCTCTGCGAGACGGTATTTATGGAGTTGGAGGTAGGGCAAACAGAGTCTCAAGGGGCCCACAAGCTCAGGTGGCGCGCCACCTGAGCTTGTGACTTTGTGGCGGGCCCCCTCCAACAGATCTTTTTGTCGGTATTCTTTATATATTAAAAAAATCTCCCTAAATTTTTAGCCTAATTCAAGAACTTTTATTTCTGCACAAAAATAACACCATGATAGTTCTGTTGAAAACAGCGTCGGTCCGGGTTAGTTTCATTCAAATCATGCAAATTAGAGTCCAAAACAAGAGCAAAAATGTTTGGAGAAGTAGATACGTTTGGGATGTATCAATCGATAGTAGTGATCAGAAACATAATTGACCCTCGGGTTCTTCAAATACTAGCTATCAAAGAGGCTCTAGCACTGGCAGATGATCTTTACATGAATAAGATGCTTGTTGCCTCGGACTGCAAAGTGGCCATCGATGCTATCAAAGAAGGGAGTTCTGCAAATTTTGGTGGCATAGTTCAAGAAATAGTAGCTAGGGCTAGTAGTTGTTCTTCTTGCACTTTTAGTCGTGAGTTTAGGACCTCAAATGTAGAGGCCCAGAATCTTGCAAACCATGCTTTAACTTTAGGGCATGGCCGCCATGTTTGGTTAGGCCAGCCCGGCGACCTTGTAAATATTATGACGCAGTAATAAAGCTTTTGTGAGATTCTAAAAAAACTCCTGGCCCAGAGGAGCCGAGAGCTAGAGAGGAACCGAACGTACCCTCTCCTTAAAAAAGGTACCGAACATACCTAAATGGCAGGAGACCAAATGGAGGCTCAACCACTTTGCCCAAAAAAATGTATTGTAGTTACTAAGGCTGTAAACCAAAGAACCAATGCCATTGTGCTTTGGTTATGCCAAAAATTTGATAGCACTAGCTAGGGCACAAACCAAATACCGTTGGAGATTTAGAGATAGTGGGAGAATCATCGCCAAAAGCTTAGGCACCTTAGATAATGGGAGGGGTAGAGTGGAGCGTTTTGGAGCTCGACCTCCATGGAGGCTGGAAAAAAATTGCGTCAGAAGAGGCCGAAATTTTTAGGATGAATAGTGCACATACTAAATCTCCAAGGGTATTTGGTTCTGTTTTTTTGTGTAGCACTCGTTTTAACGTATTTTGTCATGATAATTTGCACACTTGTGAGCTCCATTGAGCATTTCGGGAGGGAGTACTATATATATCACACCACGGTAGGCCACATACATGATCTTGTTTGCGGAATGGTCAAAAACAGGAACTACATACGACAGGGTTGGTTCACCGAGCCGGCACCTCCCCACCCCGATCTACAAGCATATAGATAACAAAGAAAATGAACGAATGAAACAATGACCAGCTAGAGGCAATACACATCTACTATTTCCACTGTTCAACAACACTCCGATCAGAACAGCCGCGCACATGATCGCATCAGCCAAGAAAGAAACCATGTCCTTTCTTCCTTTTATCCCTGGAGCGTTTACGAGGGAGGGAAGAAGCGGTTGAGGTTGAATGGCAGGCTGTAGAACTCCTCGTTCCTGCTGTCCCCCTTGAAGGAGCGGAAGGGCACCCACCACGGCATCCCGCGGTCCCTGCCAGCGTCCTTCACCTCCAGCGTGTTGTCCAGGAACACGGCCACCATCAGCCCCACCGTCGGCGGCGACGAGAAGATGGTGTTGATGTAGTCGTTGAACTGCATGCAATGCGTACATGTCAGGGCCGGCCACACACAATGTTAAAGTGGAGTTCAGGCACGCCAAGAAGATGTTTTGACCACTACGCGCCATGAGAGAGAGAGAGAGAGAGAGAGAGAGAGAGAGAGAGAGAGAGAGAGAGAGAGAGAGAGAGACCCATCCAGCTTTAGTGTGCGCTGGACCACGCTGGGCAGCCATGCTGTAGCGGAAGAAGTACTCCGGCACGGACAGGCCAAGGAAGATGGACACGCCGACGATGAACAGGTTGCGCATCGAGTTCATGTTGGTGAACTGCAAGAAGGAGAGCCCCACCGCAGCTGCAGACACACAGAAAAAGCCAACAGCGATTAACCAGACCGTCGTCAATCAAATGCACGTAGTATTCGTAGCAGCAGATGGGGCGTGGTAACCAACCAACTAGTCCGAACAGGACGCAGTACACCGCGGCAAAGATGGTGAACGGGATGGAAGCGAACAGCGCTCCAAATTTCCCTGCACATGATGATGCAAGAGAGAGTGAGAGTTCTCTTCAGGGATACTGTGCTGTTTTTCAGTATAAGAAATCATCATTCTGAAGACAGTTCAGTTCAGATAGCTCACCCAGCATGGAGAAGAAGATCATGAAGCCAGCACAGATTTGTATGACGCGGCGGCTCCCGATCCTCGTTGATCCTAGTAACCCCACGTTCTCCCTGCATTTGTTCCCGACAGTATCAATCAAGGCTGGAAGAAACAGTTTTGTAATGCTTCTTCATATATTATGTGATCTCTTTTGTGCAACGTACACTGAGACAGTGGAGCCGGTCCCTGTTCCAAAGAGCCCACAAAGGAGGATGCCGATTCCCTGTTGCATAGAGCGTTGTTACTCAGCAAATCTCTTGTGGAAGTAAAATTAGTTTTCAGTTTTGAATAGCATTCAGAACTGAGAAGAATAAAACAATCAGGGTTCGAAGATGATATTTACCTGCCACCCGATGCCTCTGCTCAGGATGTGAGCTGGAGGTGGAGTTGCACTTGCAAGCCGAGCTGCAGCGCTGTAAGAAGCTGTGGACTGTTGAACGGAGACGTTGTTAACATCATGACTAAATTGCATAGAAGAAATGGCTGCTGTCAACGAGCAATTAGGGGTGTCACCTCTATTAGCGAGACCAAAACCGCAGACACCATACCGAACGATTGGCCGGCACTGAAGGTTGGTGCCCCCCACTGCAGGGGGTATGGGATCTTAATCCTGGAATAAGGACAGCGCAATCATATCAGTACGAAACTCGACCAAATAATAAGTAATACTCTTTAAAATGGATTATTATTTTTCCAACTGAAGAGCTGATTTGAGAGTTGTATAAATCAAAAAACAGGATGCGCAATGCAGATGAACCATTTTCATGTACACGCAAGAGGTCAAGAAGATTCTAAATTTATATTGGGAAAACTGGCAAAGGGGCTAACCATGGGGCGGAAGAGATCAGATTGGCACGGTCAGTGCGGCAGTTGATCTGAGTGACCTCGGTGCTATGATTATACGCGCCACCAGAAGTGAGAATTTGAGCATACGCCCAGACCAATGCGATACAGATGAACAGGGAGAATCGTTCCAGTATGGGGATCTCTCTTATCTGTACATTCTTCAGATACTGGTAAGAAACAAGAAGGCAGTTAGCAATGCTGAACTTCTAATAAGGACTAATTTTAGTTTAACTGGCAAAGACTTGGATGATTAGGGTTGCTTATCAAACCTGGGAAAGCACAACAAAGAGGATTAACATTGGCAGGCCAACCTCAACGCATCTCCCAACCTGATATACACAATATCAAATAAGTACCAATGCTGAACGAAGTGTCATCTTTCTAAGAAAATGAAGAATCAGGTGCAGAGCAAGCCATACCACAGGGAATCCTCTTTCGAAGAGACCAAAACCGAGCAGCGCAACCACCGGCGCCATTCCCAGTGGACTGAAGAATCTGAAAGTTACACCCAGGCCACACATCCATCAGTAAACAAAACTGAACTAATGTGTAAATGTAGCACGCAACATGTCACTACTAATACAACTAGTACTTGACAGTGTGTGGTGGTACCTGGAGAAAATACCCCAGAGCTGGCTGTAACCAAGGATGATCTGAATGCTGGAGGACACTATGAGCGCCCCCTGTATGGCCCTCATGCTCTGGAGGAACCTCTGCTCAAAGATGATTTTGATTAGACCATGCCGTTAAAGAATTTCTGAATGTGCGGATACTAGAAAGTAAAAGTGAATGAATGATTGATTGGTCACCTCGTGGTCGTCGGGTATGGCCGCGAGCGACGAGTCCTGCACGATGGCCATCACCGGGATGACGAAGGCGTAGGAGCCGCCTATGACCGTCGGCAGCCGCGTCCCGAAGAGCGACTGCAGCAGCGTGTTGATGCCGGTGACGAAGAGCAGCGTCTGCACCACCCTCACCCTGTCTCCCTGCAACCCATCCGAGAACAGCATCAGACATTGTTGGCACTGAAACTTGTGATGCCAGGCGCCAAACCCATGGGGTGGTGTGAATCAAGAAACGCAGAGGCAGGGCGCACTCACGTCGCTCCCGCCCATCATGGGCACCAGCACCGCCGGGATCATGACGGCCGTGCCCAGCGCCAGGATGTAGTGCTGGAAGCCCAGTATGATGGCCTCCCCTGAAGAACACAAGACAAGAGACCACGCCTCAGAGTGGAACACAGACAGAGTAGTAGCTGGAAGGCTCGAAAATGCAGCAAAGCTGGTGGATCAGAAACAAGGTTGGACGGACGGGCGGGCACTCACCCCATGGAGGGTTGGAGTCGATGCAGTACTCGAACCCCTGGAGCTGCTCCATGGCCGGGTGGCTGATCTCCTCCGGCTTCACCTCCGACATCTCCCCTTGCTGGCCTCGCACCGCCGCCGAGAGGAAGAAGAAAGAAAGAAGAAACGCCGCTCCTCTGTACCGCACTCCACAGGGTTGCTTCCCTCCCTGGCTTATGAAGGCAACCACCGCACCGCACGGCGGCCCTGGCGGTGATCCCTTGTGACCGCTCCTTGTCCTCTGGCGGGGGAAGAAGACAACCGGACGGGGGGCTTGCTTCCTCCACCCGCAGCACTCAAGAGCCTCGGCGCACCTTTGCAGGAGCCCGGACGAAATCTGTTGGGGAAAAAGGCTGCGGGGATGATGATGGTGAGCAAGCGAGCGGCGAAGTGCGAACGGCAAGAGCAATCCGCGGCACTACGACGCTAGAGATACTGCGGCTGGCCGCTAGCGTACCGCTACGCCACTGGAGTGAGTCGCCAGCCTTTCTCGTGCCGTCGTGGTGGTGGTGGTGGTGCCTCTCCTTTCCTTTGCCCTTCCCCCTTTTCCTTTTATCCTCGGGAGGCTCCTCCCTCCTGGGCTAAATGCTTTCCGGTCTGTGGAGTGACACTGTTGTGTTCTTCTTCCCCACCCTGCATGCATGATGCATTGCATCCTCCCTCCCGGAGAACCGGCCGTTGGATTTTTGGCTCTGACCAAACTGCCCCCGGCGTTGCGTTGCGTTTCATTACCCTACCGGCCGCTCCTACGAGCCTACCTAGGACAGCCGCATCATAATCTACGCGCTGCACTGTAGGTCTTTCTTTTCTTTTTCCTTTCCCTTTCCTTTGAACCATGTCGTGTCTTCCTTGCCTTTCATCATTTTTCTACTGCTTGACGACCGGACTTTACCCATGAGCCCCCGCCGTAACGTGCGGAGCGCAAAAGGTGGTAGCGGTAAATACTTTCGTGCCGGAGAATACGTCTACGTGCTTTCTCCTCCTATCATTTTTTAAATACTTTCGTGCCGGAGAATACGTCTACGTGCTTTCTCCTCCTATCATTGAGGCATTGACGACTCCTCCCGCCCGGTCAAGGTCCAGGCACGACCGGAAGACCTTTCTTGGCACGCCAAGGGCACTGCATTGCACGCACGTTGTACGTGGGACGTAGTATCATGTATACGTATCATGTAGCCCTCCACTCCTCCGCCCGTTGGAGGGGGAACACCTCCTGATGAAGCCGATGGGACATGCACTCGCTCGGTCCAATTAGATATCCACAGCGCCACCTGACGGCCGCAGGGGATGCTTGTAGTCTTCCCGATTGTTAAAGCGGGCGGGCACGTCGGCTCATGTCCTTGTTTTCTGCCTCGCTCGCAGTAGAATACTGCGCCCGAGATGAGACACCAGCCAGGCCACGGGAAAGGAAAGTTACCGTTGGGTGCGCTGCGGTGTGGCGGTGTGGGGTTGATGATGATGAGATGTGTGTTGTGTTTGGGCTCGTGGCGAGAGAGGAGAGGAGGAGCACATAGCACGAGCAGGCAGCACCGGCGGCCCAGTTGCCTCTGGGGGTGCGGGCGCGTCACCGTGCAAGACGACGCCCCCTCCTCCCGGCCAGCAGCCGGGGCCCCGCGTACGGCCGAAAGCGATCTCATGAGATAGCCTGCTGCTGCACGGACTCCCGTGCAATGCCCCCGCCGCTGCGCCGGTCTACATTTGTGTGTGATGCTGCCATGGTGGGTGGCCCTGCCTTCAATACGTACTCCATTTTTTTTACTGTCAACAAAGCAGGGAGCCGAGTTATTGCCGCTGCGGTGCGAAAGGGTCCGTCTAATCCACAGGAAGTAAACTTTTACATACTGCTGCGACCAGGCCAACGGGAAGTCCCATTCACTTCACTGTGCTGCCGCACTGCACTGCACTGCGCTGCCAGATCTATCTAGGGCTGGTGTGGTTGTACACGCTGCACTGTGGTGAATTTAAGGGCAAGCGTCAAGTTTGTTCGCAGTAATAATAACTAATGGCAGGGACGGCGGCTGCCCTGCCGGTTGGTGGTTCCATTCACCGACGAGCCATCCAGCTGCAGTTTCAGGGCTACTGACCGTTCGAGCGCAAATGGTGCTGGCTGCTGCTTGTTTTTGTTTTCCCTTTTAGGCAAATCTTGTGCTGGCCACTGACCGTTCCAGTAGCAAATGGCGTTCAAATGGCTCGGCCTTGAATACGCCGTCCAGTTGATTGACGGTGTAGCCGCTTGTAGGGAGGGACGGCTACGTTGTACGCATCCGTGGTCCCAGATATACATGATGAGTCTTAACTGATTGTTCACACCGAATGGCCATCAGCATCATCCATGCCGCCAGACCGGACCCCTGAAATGTCACATGAAAATGATCAGTGGAGCAGAATCGAGATTGACTAGACTCATAGAACACGAGCAACTTGACAGTTAGTTTGACAGTAAATCGGTAATGGTGATAAACTTTTCACCCTCTAGAAACGCCAGAACAGTCAATTGGGGTAGAATAAGAACCACAGCTACGACAAGCTTAGCATTGATCTATAGGGGAAAAGTGCTCCCAGTTCTTTTAATGCATTCGTGTTAGCTCATATCATTTCTTTTTCCAGAAATCCCTTAGAGCAACTACAAAATTTGTTTGTACATTACATGATTATTACACAAGTATGCAATCCGAAATCTCCCAATCAAATAACAAAATAGAACAGCTATGATCTCCTGTCTGACTTGTAATCACTTGTCCTCCTTTCTTCAGCTTCTTTTCTCTTCTGTTGCCTGAAAATAAATAAGAGAACCATGTTACAATTGACACAATGCCCAGAAAGATAACGAAAATGGATATTATTAAAGGTTGCTGCAATCTAACTTGATACAAGTCGTTCTTATAAACTATGCAGTTCAAGTAAACAAATCCACATGTAGTTATCATGGTTCAGACTTGAATAATTGCATGAAACCACAACTTCAGGGTCCCCCTTAGCAATTTACCACAGCTATAGGACTTCTTTTCACAAAACACAACTTCTGAACTAATCTTTATAAGTAAGCCAAACCGGCCAATTCCATGTTGAAAAAGAAAACGTGACATGATGGGTCCACTCGCCAGCGCTTTGTGTGGACGCTCGCATGGGATATGCTGAAGTGGATGTGGGAACCACAGGCCAGCCTCTCATCTCCCTCTTCCCCTTGCGTGCTTCCTCCTATCATCTTTTTATCCAGGCTCTAGCAAAGCCAAGTCGTGACGAAAAACATGGCGAGATGGTGTGCCAGCAGTTGGTGTGGTGTCTGCAGACTAGGTCCCCAGTGTACATGAGCAGCAGGGCATATAGCAACAGAAGACAATGAAGTAGGAGCCGCCGAGTAGGTTTGTGCCTCCCGTGCGTATGTGCACGACACAGAGCAGCCCACCTCACAATCAGGCCACCAGCCACCACTACCGACACACGCCACGTCACCACCGTGCCGTTCTGCTCTCTGTTGCAATTGTGCCGCCACCATCATCAGATCGGGCCAGTGGCCGGCTGCAGCAGCAAACTGAACCTGCGGAGGAGGCAGCAAAGGGACTGGTGACGGGAATCGCACTCAAGATCAAGCGGTGGCGCTGGGTCAAGGTTGTCCTCCGTCTCCAAGTCCCACTCTGGAAGCTCGGATGATTGTCGAAAGGAGGCCGGGGAGGTGGGGGTGGTTGTGGATGGGCGGCGGACTCAAACACGGCAGACGTCGGAGAACAAGTCTGTGGCAACAAGACAACAGATCAGAGAAAGAGAGGTGGAGCTCCAGGGAGCTTGAGGTTGGAGGAAAGGAGAGAGGTCATCGAGCAGACAGGGGTTCAGCCTTGGGAGGGAGAGACAAGAGAGAAGGCTTGCAGGTAGGCCCCATGTCACCTATATTATACATGTGGCCATCCATGTTAGCACAGACGGGTGGACTCGTCTTATCAGGTTTGCTCTCAAACATCCGAAAAACAGCTGATTTGGGTCATCCGTGAAAGTTCAGACTACAAGTTGTGGTTCTGTGAAAAAAGGTCCAAAAATTCTGGTGAACTGTAAAAGGAATACCTAAAGTTGTGGTTGTGTAATTAACTCTAAAAAATAAGCTGAACACTTCATTGTCGCATTAATAACGTCCATTAAATAATCTAAGTTATCAATTTCAACATCAACTTCAACTTGGTACCATTACAATTATGCTACAACAGCGTGGAGTAGGCAGATTTCATCAGGAAAAAAAACGAGCATGTAAAAGCACACAGGGCTACAGCTATGAACATTTCCATTGGTTAATCTGATTGGTAAGCATATTTTGATCAGCAGCAACAGACAAACAAAAATATGACTACATTAAGGAACAACATGTGCTATAACGGATTATGAAGGAAATAATTGTGTGGAAAGAAGAGAACTCACGCAAAAGCAGCATATCCACCAGCAACAGCATTTTCAGAAGTCAAAAGTGTGGCAGATCCACTGGCTGCTGACCGACTGTCAAGTCCACTAGCAGCTGCAGGGTTCTTAGTATCACCATCAACCTAGCCAATAACAGAAAACAGAAGCCGGTCATAAAAATGTTGATTCCAAAAGAAGGTAAATGCATTGAGCGAGGGAATTAGAAACCTTATCCCATTTTGACTTTTTGTTTGGCCTAGCCTCTTTCTGTACAGTATCTGCCGATGCCAGAACCGATACACCAGCTACAGCTGCTGCTGATATGGCGGCTGCAAAACATACAGATGTGAATCAGAAATACAAGATTGCCTGAAGGTAATAGTTTGTCAAAATAAAGCACGCACACTTCTTTTTTCTCGCAAGAAAAAATGCAAATGTACCTGAAATCTTCGCTATTGATGGATTGATTGGAGGTTGTACTCCAGAACTAGTAAAATCAATTCTTGGATTTCTTTTCTTCTCCTGTTCCTTCCTCTCAAGTTCACGCTTCATATCAGCTTCTGTAGACAAATTGGCGGCAGATACAAGATCGTGATTGGACTATACTTCCTTAGATAAGACCAAAGCATAAAGAACTGAAAGATTCACTGTCAACAAATGCGCACACACAGGTTGTAAGGATAGTTCACCAACAACCAGGATAGAAGGTGGTGAGTGGGAGATGTTTGGTAAAAAAAAATTGAGACAAATCTGAAACTAAATAAAATGTTAGAAAAGAATACAGACAGAAAACAAATGAAGAACAAGCATGGATTAGCCGTAGTAGAACACCTAGTGTTACGACTAGAATATGCACTTAAGGACTTAGCACTAGGTGTATAACCCATCTGGAAGAGGAGGGAAAGGTATGAGAGTTCAGAAGGACGGGTACAGCGGGAAAAGGTACAAGAGTTCAGAAGGTCGAGGGCAGCATCCGGGAAGAGGGATCTCTTATTGCTTGAGAAACAAAAGATACGAGGCCGACTGGCATTGTCTTCAAACTCAAGGAAAGGACAGCTTGGACTCTTTCCAACGAGTTACTTCTAATCTCCTCTCAAGCCTACCATAACTTGAATCGGCTTGATCCTGGCCTACTCGAAACCTGCCATGACAGCCTCTTCTGAGTTTGTATGCTGCGCTGCAGCACTTTCACCAGGAATGTCTAAATAAACACCAGGAACGTCTAAACAAACCGGGACCTGTATAACCAGCTGGTTCTTTTTCCCTGGCTAGCTCAGCGCCCGTGCGTTGGTACGGAACCACCAAAAAGCTGAGTTAGCCAAACAGCATGGGAGATATATGGACAAGCTTATGTGCAATTTGACCGTTGCATGGGTCTAGCGAGAAAAAAGAGAGTGAAATGGAAGGGGGGGACTTGCAGCCTTGCAGGCAGGGATGCGGCGAAGCAACTAAAACAACCATGGGAGTGTTGCAGGATTTGAATTTGAGACATTGATGGATGGGCATAGCAAAGAAGAGATACGGCCATGGTTTTGGGGTTCGGTCTGAAATTTTCAAAATACGGTTCCATAGAACCTGACCCCCTCAGCCTTGGGCAACCGGCTTGTCAACACCATGTCCGGTGGCTCACCAGCCTTCCATAGCATTTCTTGTGCAGCACTGGAGCGGATTGTACCGTCCGCAATGGCATACCGAACATGCGATGAAGGTTAACAGCACCTATCACGTGCATGGTGCAGGGGCATGCTCTCAGAGTACATCCAGACACACCCTTCTCTGCTGAATTGCTCCCAATCAAATAGCTGACTGAGGTTACCCTTACTCATTGCTGGCGTCACATGGATGGGTGTCTGCGCTCAGCAAGAACAGATGGAGTGTAAACGCATGGCGCTTAAGGTGGCACTGGCGGTGGACCTAACTGTCAGCGCTTGACAAAGGCAGCAATCATGAGGGTGGCTGGACAAAAGGAGGTGGTTCCAAGAAGATGCTTAGATGAATGAGGTAGACGTAGGTATGGTTGGAGAGGAAGGTCATGGTGGAAATGGCTCAAAGAGGGTGGTTGGACGAGGTGCAGGGTAGGTTAGGGAAGGGAAGTATGACATGGGAAGGCGGTATTGATCATAAAGTGGTGCACAGACCAGATGGGCACCACTGCAATCACCACTGAAGGGCAACGAGTTGGTGTGGTCAAGCTGCAGAGTTCTTGAGCTCAGTATAGACTGCATGTGGTGTGTTTTGGACTTATAAGCAGGAGTTTGGGTGGTGATTGATCAAATGCCATGATTCATCTTCCTTGTTTTAATTAATAGCTGATTGTTATTTAGTAATACAGGGTTTGATCTAGTTTCTAGTGTGAACTTATGATGATTAACAGGAGAACAAGGGCCCTGTTCTAGGTGAATATTGTTAGAACATGTAGTAGTTTACTAGTTTGTTACCAGGGTCCAGGTACAAGCCCAAAAAAAGAAGCAGTGGCTTTGTATTGCTTATGCGACAAGTACATGGGGTTTTCTATATTTTATTATAACATAAAACAACACTCTCCAGACAGTTTCATGATTGTCCACAACTTCTTTGATCTTCAATAGCTAATCAAGCCCGGCATACTTAAAAGTTTGAGGCAACCTGGAGGGTCATGGGATTCGATATGCCTTACAAGCAAGTGCACACACTCAAAAATTAAAAGCAGTGTGCATGTTCCTTTGCAATCACATCCCAGATGGCCGCCATAGTGGAACTTCTATTGATTTCAACTACAATTGCATGACTAAATAGGTACTGGTATTATACATGAACATGGAAGCTACACTCAGATGTTCAATTATCTTTCAAAAAGGAAGGTGTGGCCCAAAAGGATAGCATATTGGATCAAACATGACTATAGCATACCTATCTCCTCGTAGTAGTCACTTTTATCGTACCCATATGGATTGAAAACATCTTTACTGAAGCAGGTCCCTATCTGATCAATTTCTTGGTACCGCACAGCATGCTGCAAAAAGTCAGGATTTCTGTAGTCCTTTCTGTTACGCACTTCAGCATTAAAGCTCTTTCCAGACCTTTTGTATCCAAGGAACTTGTTTATCCTTTGCTGCAGGAAAACAGTGGAACATGAGTAACTACAGCCATATTTTCATGTAAAAACAAGAACAAGTGTGAAGGATGTAGACATGCATTCCAAGTGGTATGGGTATCACATGGAAAGCCGTCATACAACGATAAGTTTAAGTTAACATGAAAAAAGACCCACATGAGTGTACAAGAAATAATCAAAAGTTTAAGAAACCATAATCACAAATAGGCTGCCTGAACAATTTGGAGATCTATTTATGCATTAGAGAAAAGAAACGGAAAGTACAAAAAAAAGGTATCTCAGAAATATCGTATTGCAGGAAGTGGTGTGGAAATATATGAAACAGTTGCCAACAGAATATTTTCACCATTTCAGATTACACAAATAATGACATTGCCAGAAGGGAGCTGTATGTTCTACATGAGAAATATGATGAATTTTTTTATGCTGAAAATAGTGTGGGAATAATAATTTGTTCGAAAGATAACCTGTAATGCTGTAGAACATTTTGTAGTCACAGGCGGAGGAAGGAAACGGCTCAATGGATCATCATTCTGAACATTGGTAGAAATATCAGAAGCTTCCTCCACCCTAGCATCTTCAGCTTCTGTTCCCGTTACATCCACTGGAACATCTGCCCTCATTTGGTTCTGCTCAGGTGCATCCAAATGCTGAGAAGTTTCTGATAGGACTTTTGGGGTGAGAATATGAACAGTGCCTGAGAGAACTCTTTCTTCAAGAATCCCTACAAGATAGGATAGAAATATAAAGCAGACTGGATATAAAATCGGAAGTGTAGATGTTGTAATGACTCCATAAAAAGGTGAAGACAGCCAGTAACTAAACTGAAAACACTTCTATAGATGGCAGAAATATGTACGCCAAGTGTTCCAACAATAAAAATAAAATAGAATGCATACTCCCTCCGTTTCTTTTTACTCCGCATATAAGATTTGGTCAAAGTCAAACTACACAAAGTTTGACCAAATTTATATTAAAAAAATATGAACATCTACAATACTAAAACTATATAGTATGAACATACGTTTCATGGTGCATCTGATAATATTGATTTCATATGGTGAATGTTTATATTTTTTAATATAAAGTTAGTCAAACCCTACAAAGCTTGACTTTGACCAAACCTTATATGCGGACTAAAAAGAAACGGAGTACAATTTAGTGCACATGAAAAGAAGTGTAGCGGCTGTTATGATTTGATTTTGCACAAAAGGCGAACAATACCTTCAACTTAAAACACTTCTACACATGACAGAAATATGTACGTCAAGCAACACCAGAATTGAAATCCAACATAATATCAAGAATTCCCATTTGTTTACTGCATATCTGTTGGTATTAACTGGTGATCACAAATAACAAATTATCAAAGGAGTATATCTATTAAAAATGAAGTCCCTTACAAAAAAATTGTGACACCTCTGATGCAGTCTGCGGTCAAGGGCTCAAAGGGTGTATTTGGTTGTTGCCCAAGGTTGCCCTACCAGAAGATTGACTAGCCACAATTTTAGTTCATGTTTTGATTGCCCATAAATTGGCCAACATTGGCTAAAAAAATGAACTAGAGATGGGAAAGGAGCATTGGCATGCCAAAAAGTTGGCACTCATCCAGATAAAGACCAATATTTTGGTCATGGCCAAAAAAAATGGTAATAAGGTACTATTTGGTCCCAATCCAAACAAACCCAAAGTGTTCCAAGTTTGAGTTAGCAAGCAAATGTACTCTGGACAAGATTAAAGAACCTACAAATCTGTTGCCGAGGTTATTAGTAGCCAAAAAATCAAATGCTAACACATGGAAATAAGAATATTTGTAGCATTCTCTATTTTCATGGTTCCAGCTATGTCTTTGCTCTTCTTCAGGTCATACTTGTCAACAAATATTCTGTATATAGAATAATAGAAATATTAACCACTTTCAGAACTTCCCAAGTCAAACATTTTGGCACAAGAAAAAAATCTACACGGTTTAGAGAATAATCTATGTCGCACGTCACCTATTTCATCTCATTTTGACACAAGTTAACGTTATCTTGCAGTTTCAGTGATTAGACTACTGTTAGATGATTTAAATACTTGTTTCTATGTTTGAGTTATTTCCATGCATGCAATATGCAGTTGTACTAGAGCATTACAAAAGAAACCATGTATTATAAATATTAGCAATGAAATGAGATATCAGGTACAAATCTGAAGCAGATAGCTCATCAGATATCAGTAGCTTTTATGGACTTTTGCCACAAATATTATAAAGTGTATTTGATATCTGGATCACATGTGTGTCATCTAAGAGTCTAACCCAGAAAGAAATTACACATTCAAAACACAAAAGGCTGTGTACTAACATGACTCTTCAGCGAACAAATTAAGCAAATATAACATAATCAAATGTTACAGTTTTTTATTTTAATTTACTCATCACTAAAGGAAGAGATTTCCATCTTACTGTCTTATGAATAAATGATAATACTCCATTCAGATTTCTAACCACAGCTAGTAGTGCTTCATGTTTTCTAGTGTGCCTTATCCATCTGACATTACTGGTACATTTCACCATATCTCTAATTCGTGTTTTTCTGATAGCATAAGATGTACACTTGAGGTAACCACAAGCACCAACACACATAGCAATCGGCAACATTGAACAAGTAAAACTCTATGTGTCACCAATTCATCAAACTAACCAGACACATTAATTTGCACTGGAGTGTAGGATTGCATGCCGAACATAGCACAGAGTAACAATTATACAGCATGCTTACCCTCAGCATCCTGAGCATCCAAGCCCAAGCCGCCTATGCCACTCATGATCTCCCCGTCCTGCAACCAAACCGCAAGTAACAACGTCATCGTTAATTTAGAAAAGCAATAGAATACAGCAAAGGATTACTAATGACATACTCCCCAAGCTCTACCTCCTGGTCAGGCGACATTGCCATCTCGTCATGCGCGTAGTCCACTATAGCAAGCGACCCGCGCCGTGGCGGGCGCGGTAGATCGGGCGGCGGGGCGGACAGCGGGGGACGAGATGGGGAGGGGGACGAAACCGCGAAAGGTAGGGGCGAACGGCGCGAGGGCAGCGGCGGAAGCGCCGGCGAGACCTGGGGGCTCGCTAGGGGTTTGCGGCTGGCCTGCTCCTCGGGGAGGGGAGGCGGCGAGTGCTCCGGAGAAGGGTTGGGGTTCGAGTTAGGGTTGGAGCTCTCACCTCCGGTTCGAGGTGACGTGGAGGGGGAGGTTGCCGCAGCGGGCGGCGGCGGGGAAGGAGGTCCGGGCTCGTCGGCGTCCTCTTCGTCGTCATCGTTGTACATGGAGAACAGCGCGGCTATGCCCTCGGTATCTGACGCCATGGCGATGAGGAGGGAGCGGAAGGAAGGGTCGAATTTGGGGGTGGATCGAAGGCTAGGGCGCGGGGAGGACGAAGGCGAAATATTGCAAATCTAGGAATTTGGGAGTTCAACTAGAAGACGATGGTCAGGCGGTGACGGCGCCAGGGCCCACCTTCCAACGTTGCAAATTCCCACGTGAATCTCCGCATAAAATCAATGATATAGAAATTAGATGTGCAATACTTATAACACATCTAGATGTGCTTTAGCAAAACTGAAATATAGTTAGCAACAAGGGCGAGAATGCTTCCGTGGTAAAAAAATACCGGGTAACGTCCCCCGTGCCGCTCCCGCGAGCGGCCCGGGCGGAAACCCTAAACACTAACGCCGCCACCCCCACCCCCTCCCTTCCCTCCCTCGCCGCCGCCAGAGACGCCGCCGAGCAAAGCCCGTGCGCGCGTCGGCGGCGGCGGGGTTACCCCTTTCCCTCGAGGCACGCAGGCGACGCGGGACGCCCTTCCTCTTGGTGTCAGGCGACTCGGCGGCGCCGCGCGTTAGGCATGTGTCGGTGTGGGCGGGCGGTGTTGGATGGTGCGGGGCGCTGCCTTGGGATGGCGCGGCCTGGCGTGGTCCGGCCGGATCTGGCGCCCACGGTCGGCAGTGCTCGGAGGTGTTGGTGTCGGGCGCTGCTCGGGAGAGGAGTGGCCTGGCGCGGGCCGGCGGGACGGTGGTGAGGCGCTTTCCTCCGGGAGCTGGCGGAGCAGGGGCTGGTGGTGCCGCGGCGACTCGCTCCCGGCAGTGGAAGGCTAGCGGTGGGTCGGTGGTGCTGGCTGGCGGCGCCCGGAGCGCAGATCTGGGGATCTCGGCCCGGATCTGGTGCTTCTTCGGCGCGCCCTTGGGGTGCTCACGGTAGGGAGTGCGGCGGTTGTCTCTAGATCGTTGCGTGGAGCATAGCAGGATGGAGGGGGGAGGTGGTGCACTGCCACTGGCGGTGGCGGCGGTGCAAGCGCAGGCATGGCGGCGGCGGCGGTGCGAGGCCTTGCTAGGTAGGGTCTTGGCGGGCAGCGGGCGTTCGGCTGCTGTCGTGTGAGGCGTGCGGTGATGCCTCGGCGGTGTGGGTGCCGGAGTGCAGTCGGAGGTGCGGGTTGGTTCCATTCTGGTGGCAGTCCCCTAGCGCAGGTGAAGGCCACCGTGGCGGAGCTGGCTTTGCACCGCTCGGTGGTTGATGCGGCTCCTAGTCGATGTTAAAGGTGATGGCTTTGGGTGTGTTCCCTCGGCAGTGAGGGGGCTTCGATGGCAAGTTGTTGCGGTGACGGCGGTGTGCGACATCTGTTCGGGACTGGCTTGGATCTTGGAGACGTGGAGATGTGCAGTGCTACGGATGAAAATCATGTTCGGTTGTGGCCGGACCGGTGTTGATGGCACCTGCGGGTGTCATTCACCTTCCTGGAGGCTTCGCCGAGTGCAACACCATCTTCCTCGCGACCTCGTATTGGCAGCTGTCTTCGGGGCGAAAGCCTTGATTCGTAGGATCAGCATGATGGCAACGTCCTTAAGGTTGTTACTTTGTTGGAAGCATTGTGCTGGGAGACTCGAGGTCCCGTGATGTGCTCCTCCGAAGTTTACCACTGCCCAGATCTTTCTCCTCCGACGCCATGTACGGTCGTCGCTGGCTAATCCAAGGAAGCTGGAGTTGTTGTTCTTCGGAGGTCTTCAGTGTCGGCCGAGACGCAACGAAGGGCTCAGTGTTGGGTAGGCTTTTTGTGTCGTAGTTGTTGTGGTTGTGTTTAGTTGTCCTTGTATGAACCAGGTGTGGAGTTGGTCGCCTTCGTTGTTCGTAGCGAGCTGTTGACATTGTTGTATGTCTTATTTATCTTCTTCTATAAAGCTAAATTGTGTACCTTCGAAAAAAATTGAAATAGTTCATCCCCTCTATCTAACTCTCTTGATATGTAGCCAAAAATAAAAGTTCTCAAAATGCTCTCAAATTTTAATATGATTTTTTCTGAATATTTCTAAATTTTTGATGCAAATAACATCAGAGGGGGTGCACCAGGTGGGCACAATGCTCCATCCTCATGGGGAATATTTCACATAGTCGTTTACTAAATAATTTAAATTCCATCCTCGTGAGTCTAGAGTGTCATTTAAACTGTATGACAATCCATTTACTTTACCCTTATAGACATTTTCTAACTACTACAAAATTCCATTTTGGTGTTCATTGGACGAACCACCAAGATCTGATAATAAGATATTCTTGACTAGCCTTTGCTATGGTGCGACTAGAGGAGTGGCGCAAGGTAGAATAAAGAGTATTCATTTTCCCTCAATTCAATACTTTGCACTATTTAATGAAAAAAATGCACCGTAAGCAAACAAGATTGTAGTATACTTTGTTCTCCTAACTTGAACCTCATACGCACCGCTCTCACGGGTGACAAATGTTATAACCTTGGAGCGATTGTTGCATGCAGGTTGCAACACAACGCTGGTAGTGGATATTTTATGGTGGAATTTGAGCCACTCGTTTTGGCTAGGGAGTGAAGGAAATATGCCCTAGAGGCAATAATAAAGTTGTTATTTATATTTCCTTATATCATGATAAATGTTTATTATTCATACTAAAATTGTATTAACTGGAAACTTGGTACATGTGTGGATACATAGACAAAACACCGTGTCTCTAGTAAGCCTCTACTAGACTAGCTCGTTGATTAGAGATGGTTAAGTTTCCTAACCGTAGACATGTGTTGTCATTCGATTAACAGGATCACATCATTAGGAGAATAATGTGATGGACAAGACCCATCCGTTAGCTTAGCATAATAATCGTTAAGTTTTATTGCTATTGCTTTCTTCATGATGTATACATATTCCTTTGACTATAAGATTATGCAACTCCCAGATACCAGAGGAATACCTTATGTGCTATCAAACGTCACAACGTAACTGGATGATTATAAAGATGCTCTACAGGTATCTCCGAAGGTGTTTGTTGGGTTGGCATAGATCGAGATTAGAATTTGTCACTCTGAGTATCGGAGAGGTATCTCTGGGCTCTCTCGGTAATGCACACCATAATAAGCCTTGAAAGCAATGTGACTAATGAGTTAGTTACAGGATGCATTACGGAACGAGTAAGAGACTTGCCGGTAACGAGATTGAACTAGGTATGGAGATACCGACGATCGAATCTCGGGCAAGTAACATATCGATGACAAAGGGAATAATGTATGTTGTCATAACGGTTCGATCGATAAAGATCTTCGTAGAATATGTGGGAACCAATATGATCATCCTGGTTCCGCTA
Source organism: Triticum dicoccoides (assembly GCF_002162155.2). Taxonomy (NCBI): domain Eukaryota; kingdom Viridiplantae; phylum Streptophyta; class Magnoliopsida; order Poales; family Poaceae; genus Triticum; species Triticum dicoccoides. Next base: position 542,633,609 of record NC_041384.1, on the reverse strand, counting down.
TTGGTTATTGACTGGAGAGGTGTCTCGGTCATGTCTACATAGTTCTCGAACCCATAGGGTCCGCACGTTTAATGTTCAATGACGATTTGTATTATATGAGTTATGTGATTTGGTGACCGAATATTGTTTGGAATCCCGGATGAGATCACTGACATGACAAGGAGTCCCGAAATGGTCGAGAGGTAAAGATTCATACATAGGACGATAGTACTTGGACACAGGAAGTATTACAGGGGTACCGGGTACGTATTGGGTCACCGGAAAGGGTTCCGGGCACCCCCCGGCAAAGATATGGGCCTTATTGGGCCTAGGGCGGGACAGAACAGCCCCTAGTGGGATGATGCGCCCCCATATGAGCCGGCCTAAGTGGAGAAAGAAAAGGGGAGGATGAAAGGAAATAGAGGGAATAGGATCCCCCCTTCCTTTCCCTCTCCCCTTTTTCCTTCCCTCCTTCGGAGAAAAGGAAAGGGGGGCCGAATTGGAGAAGGCCCCCAAATAGGATTCCTCCTATTTGGGGTGCCCCATGGCTGTCAGCCTCCCCCTCCCACCTATATATATGGGGAGGGGCGCCTAGAACACACAACAAACATTGTTAGCCGTGTGTGGCGCCCCCCTTCATAGTTTACGCCTCCTGTCATATTCACGTATATAGTGCTTAGGCGAAGCCCTGCGCGGATCACTTCATCATCACCGTCACCACGCCATCATGCTGACGGAACCCTACCTCGACACTTTACTGGATCAAGAGTTCAAGGGACGTCATCGAGCTGAACATGTGCAGAACTCGGAGGTGCCGTACATTCGGTACTTGATCGGTTGGAACGAGAAGAAATTCGACTACATCAACTGCGTTGTCAAACGCTTCCGCTTTCGGTCTACGAGGGTACATGGACACACTCTCCCCCTCATTGCTATGCATCTCCTAGATAGATTTTGCGCGAGCATAGGAATTTTTTTGAAATTGCATGCTACGTTCCCCAACACGGAGCTGGGTGTTTCCCCTTGGCCTTATGACCCTATCCTACCCACGCAGAACTTAGACTTTGACGCCATAAAACGCAATAAGTTCCTTAGTGGTGAAGCCCATAATTATACATATAACCTGTTGTTTAATAAAAAGTCCGTTGTGGACACCTTTTTGCCTGCACCTGCTCTTTTTGATGTTCACGGCAAGGGAAGATATTTATGTTCTTGAGAGCGAGGCCCGAGCGCATAATGCAGAGGTTGTCGCTGCTCGCCGGGCTGAGGTGGCTGCACCTAGAGCCTCCGTGAGCTATCACTCTGACTACTATGCAGGCTACTGATGGTGATTAACAAGCTAGGCTAAAAGACTAAGCTTGGGGGAGTACATATTTCCACCGACATTACATTCATTGTTCACGCATCTCATTCCAGTTGTCGGTGTCCACACTTTTTCATTGTATTATCCATGCTAGATTTATTTCCCCGTTTTCTTCTCGTGTGTTTGAAAAACTTTGGGAAAATACAAAAATATTTCATGCTTCTTTTCAGCTCTTCTTTCTAGCTTAGTTAGTTGTAGAATTGAAAAGAAAACCCAAAAAGATTTCCTTATTCTTCTTTTGCTTGTTGGGAGCTCTCCCGTGTAAATAGTTTTTATCGTTTTAGTTTTTTCCTTTTTTAATTGCTTTCGTTCAGAAGAAAAAAACTAAAAACTCCAAAAATATTTCAGTGTGTTTGCCTGAATTCCTTTTCTTTTTATTGAGTCATACTGAGGAGAAGACCATAATGAAAATATTGAGTAGCTCTCATATGCATTATTGTTGATCTAACAAAGAGCCCATATTACCTTGTCTTATCCTTTTGAATAAAATGTTTGTAGATTCCAGCTTAGTCCACGGCACTCTTGCACTATTATAATTTTCATATCATTCAGTCGTGCAAGTGAAAGGCAATGATGACGATATTTGATGAACCGGCTATGGCAGAGAGAAACGAGTATGAACTGAACTTGTTCTGTTTTTGTAAATATGTTTAACCTAGTATCCATGATTCAGCCTATTATGATCAAACATGTTTGCAATGACCATTAGAGATTATAGTTTCTCATTCCATGCTTAAGTAGCTAGGAGTGGATAATGATTTATCTTGGATGTCTACATTACGTTAAAATGATTTTAATGTAGTATGACGATATGGTATCCTCCTCTGAATGTTCGAGTGGCTTGACTTGTCACATGTTCATGCATGTAGTTGAATCAAAACCAACATAGCCTCTTGAGACGCCCCCGATTCAATCGTACACTAATCATACACACAAATGTGTACGATCAAGATCAGGGACTCACGGAAAGATATCACAACACAACTATAGACACAAATTGAAATAATACAAGCTTTATATTACAAGCCAGGGGCCTCGAGGGCTCGAATACATAGCTCGATACACAAAAGTTAGCAGAAGCAACAATATCTAAGTATAGACATAAGTTAAACAAGATCGCCTTAAGAAGGCAAGCACAAAACAACAACGATCAAAGAGGCAAGGCCTCCTGCCTAGGACCTCCTAACTACTCCTGGTCGGCGGCGGTCTCCACGTAGTAGGGACCCTCCGGGTAGTAGTAGTAGTAGTACTAGTAGTAGTCGGCTGGGGTGGCATCTTGCTCCTGGCATCCACCAACTGGTTGCAATAACCGGAAAGAAGAAAGAAGGGGGGAAAGGGGGAGCAAAGCAACCGTGAGTACTCATCCAAAGTACTCGCAAGCATCAGATCTATACTAAGTATGCATTGGTATCAAATGGAAGGGTTGTATCTGTGGACTGAACTGCAGAATGCCAGAATAGAGGGGAAGGCCTAGCCTATCCAAGACTAGCATCTTCAAGCAACTCCAAGCATCTTGCAGCATGTAGAAAAGTAAAGAAAAGCAGTTTATATTTAACAAACATGTTGTAGCATTAACGCCCAGAGATCCTTCCTCGACTCCTTGCGGGAAAGCAATCTCAGAGCCAACATATCTCAAGTATCCATTTCTAGTTGTATTAGATCAGGATATAAGTCTGAATGTTCGTTACTATGGACACGGCTATTAATAGATAATCTTCCCTGCAGGGGTGCACCACGTTTTCCAACACGCTTGATTACTCTGGCCAGACACACTTTTCCGGGTCAATGCCTGACCTCGGAAGATCAACACGTCGTAGCCCTACCTAGGCTCAGCAGAGAGGTCCCCGCCGGTCTACATCCTAAGCACTTCGGGGTCTGGTCCCATCGCCCATTGCACTCTGGGTCGTTGCCTGCAGGGCGGACCAAGGCACCACCTCTGGGGTGCCGGCCCAGCCGTGCTGCAAGGCTGAACTAGACGTCTGACAAAGCTTCGGCTGATACTACATTGTCGAGGCCCATAACTATTCTCGCGTGGTGGTTAATGCGTAAAGGCCAAAGGCCAACTCATAACAAATACCCAAACCATAGTGTATTATTAGCTTGTGGAGACGAGCAGAGACTCACGATCAATGTGACCCCGTCGCCCCATCTCGTGGACTTATGGCAAGGGCCCAGAATGCCCGGCCGTGCCACCTAATTATCTTGCGGGTGCTCTCCAGGCCCACCCGACTTTCACAAAGGTCTCAAGTAAAGTCAAGGTAACCGTGTGTCCAAACATCAAGGGGAAAACTTGAGGAATCACCCTCGGTGGATTCCACTCAATGTAATCGTCAAGGTGAACGTAAGAGGAACCACCCTCGAGCTTCACACTTGAGGGGTTGCACGACAGAGTCGTATCAGGAGTGGTAAAGGAGGAATCACCCTCGATGACCATGATCAAATAGCTACACTACAGAGTCATCACCAGGAGTGCGTTACGAGGGATCACCCTCGGCACTCGATAGTAGCTCTGCAGAGTCGAGCAACAAAGGGGGTGTGATGTGATGTGAGGTGTCGGGCTCTGGTCGTTGATTAAGTCATCGACGATGAAGCAGAGGCAACAAGGACAAGGTGGGGGTCACTGATGGATCACTAACCAACCTATACTGAGCAATTTAGGACAAGCAGGTAAGGTACAACAACATGTACAAAAGCAGGCTATGCAGCAGAATAGAAGAAATCAATTACAGTAGCAAAATCTGATGCAAGCATGAGAGAATAGAATGCGCGATATCGGGATGATCAAAGGGGGGCTTGCCTGGAAGCTCCGCTGAAAGGGAAGAAGGGTCATCGTCGACGTAGTCGATCAAAGTGGCATCAGCAGCGATCTCGGGGTCTACCGGAGAGAAGAGGGGGAAGAAACAGTAAATATAATGCAGACAAGTGCAACACAGATGCATGATGGGGTAACACGCGGGGCTAGGGGTGTTTTAACACGGTCATACATGATACGAGCGAAGGGGATAACATCTGGGTAAGTTTTCCTGTGGTTAGGCATGCTACCTCTTGAGCACTGCGTTGGTTTTCCCTTGAAGAGGAAAGGGTGATGCAGCAAAGTAGCATAAGTATTTCCCTCAGTTTTTAAGAACCAAGGTATCAATCCAGTAGGAGACTACACGCAAGTCCCTCGTACCTACACAAACAAATAAGAACCTCGCAACCAACGCGATAAAGGGGTTGTCAATCCCTTCACGGTCACTTACGAGAGTGAGATATGATAGAGATAATATGTGATAGCCTGGCTTATTAGGGATGATAGACTACTCATATCAATAAAGAATTCCTCTTTTCCGGGAGCCCATTCGAACAGAACTCCAAAGTTAAGCGTGCTCAGCTTGGAGTAGTGTCAGGATGGGTGACCGACCGGGAATTTGCTCCCGGGTGCGCACGAGTGAGGACAAAGTGCACAGAAAAGACTAGTATTGATCTGTGGGGCCAGTCTAGATCCCGCCAGGAGTAACGACCACCGACGGGTGTGTCCGGGGCGTTACAAGTTGGTATCAGAGCCGACCCTCGCGGTTACACGGATGGTTGCAGACAGATGCGCGGTCATGTTGTTCATGACGTTTGTGACCCGTCGTGGCACACGGCATGGCACATGTACCGGACTGGATGCACAGACGTATGTGCCAAGAGGGAACGTTCCTGTGGACCGATGAGGACGTCGGTTCCTCTGAGTGGGGTGTATGTGATAGCCTGGCTTATTAGAGATGATAGACTACTCATATCAATAAGGAATTCCTCTTTTCCGGGAGCCCATTCAAACAGAACTCCAAAGTTAAGCATGCTCAGCTTGGAGTAGATAATAATAATAAGATAATTTTTTTGGTATTTTTATGATATAGATTGAAAGTAAAGATTGCAAAATAAAGTAGATGGGAAACTTATATGATAAAAGATAGACCCGGGGGCCATAGGTTTCACTAGTGGCTTCTCTCAAGATAGCATAAGTATTACGGTGGGTGAACAAATTACTGTCGAGCAATTGATAGAAAAGTGCATAATTATGAGAATATCTAGGCATGATCATGTATATAGGCATCACGCCCGCGACAATTAGACCGAAACGATTCTGCATCTACTACTATTACTCCACACATCGACCGCTATCCAGCATGCATCTAGATATTAAGTTCATAAGAATAGAGTAACGCATTAGGCAAGATGACATGATGTAGAGGGATAAACTCAAGCAATGTGATATAAACTCCATCTTTTTATCCTCGATGGCAACAATACAATATGTGCCTTGCTGCCCCTGCTGTCATTAGGAAAGGACACCGCAAGATTGAACCCAAAGCTAAGCACTTCTCCCATTGCAAGAAAGATCAATCTAGTAGGCCAAACCAAACTGATAATTCGAAGAGACTTGCGAAGATAACCAATCATACATAAAAGATATCAGAGAAGAATCAAATATTGTTCATAGATAAACTTGATCATAAATCCACAATTCATCGGATCTCGACAAACACACCGCAAAAAGAGTTACATCAAATAGATCTCCAAGAAGATCGAGGAGAACATTGTATTGAGATCCAAAGAGAGAGAAGAAGCCATATAGCTAATAACTATGGACCCAAAGGTCTGTGGTAAACTACTCACACATCATTGGAGAGGCTATGGTGTTGATGTAGAAGCCCTCCGTGATTGATTCCCCCTCCGGCGGAGCTCTGGAAAAGGCCCCAAGATGGGATCTCACGGGTACAGAAGGTTGCGGCGGTGGAAATAGGGTTTCGTGGTGCTCCTGGATGTTTTCGGGGTATATGGGTATATATAGGAGGAAGAAGTAGGTCGGTGGAGCTGCGAGGGGCCCATGAGGGTGGGGGCGCGCCCTCCTGCCTCGTGGCCACCTCGTTTCTTTCTTGACGTCTGCTCCAAGTCACCTGGATCATGTTTGTTCCAAAATAACTCTCCCGAAGGTTTCATTCCATTTGGATTCTGTTTGATATTCCTTTCTAGGAAACACTAAAATGGGCAAAAAACATCAATTTGCACTGGGCCTTGGGTTAGTAGGTTAGTCCCAAAAAAAATATAAAAGTGTATAAATAAGCCCATTAACATCCAAAACAGATAATATAATAGCATGGAACAATCAAAAATTATAGATACGTTGGAGACGTATCAAACATCCCCAAGCTTAATTCATGCTCGTCCTCGAGTAGGTAAATGATAAAAGCAGAATTTTTGATATGGAATGCTACCTAGCATAATTCTCAATGTAATTTTTCTTTATTGTGGCATGAATGTTTAGCTCCGAAAGATTCAAGACAAAAGTTTAATATTGACATAAAAATAATAATACTTCAAGCATACTAACAAAGCAATCATGTCTTCTCAAAATAACATGGCCAAAGAAAGTTATCCCTACAAAATCATATAGTCTGGTTATGCTCTACCTTCATCACACAAAGTATTTAAATCACGCACAACCCCGATGACAAGCCAAGCAATTGTTTCATGCTTTTGACGTTCTCAAACTTTTTCAATCTTCACGCGATATATGAGCGTGAGCCATGGACATAGCACTATATGTGGAATAGAGTGGTGGTTGTGGAGAAGACAAAAAAGACAGTCTCACATCAACTAGGCGTATCAAAAGGCTATGGAGATGCCCGTCAATAGATATCAATGTGAGTGAGTAGGGATTGCCATGCAACGGATGCACTGGAGCTATAAGTGTATGAAAGCTCAACAAAAGAAACTAAGTGGGTGTGCATCCAACTTGCTTGCTCACGAAGACCTCGGGCATTTTGAGGAAGCTCATCATTGGAATATACAAGCCAAGTTCTATAATGTAAAATTCCCACTAGTATATGAAAGTGACACATAGGAGACTCTCTTATCATGAAGATCATGGTGCTACTTGGAAGCACAAGTATGGTAAAAGGATAGTAACTTGTCCCTTCTCTCTTTTTCTCCCTTTTTTTTATTTAGGCCTTTTCTCCTTTTTTTTAATGGCCTCTTTTTTCCTTTTCTTTTTTTCGTCTGGAGTCTCATCGCGACTTGTGGGGGAATCATAGTCTCCATCATCCTTTCCTCACCCGGGACAATGCTCTAATAATGATGATCATCACACTTTTATTTACTTACAACTCAAAAATTACAACTCGATACTAAAACAAAATATGACTCTATGTGAATGCCTCCGACGGTGTACCGGGATGTGCAATGAATCAAGAGTGACATGTATGAAATAATTATGAATGTGGCTTTGCCACAAATACGATGTCAACTACATGACCATGCAAAGCAATATGACAATGATGAAGCGTGTCATAATAAACGGAATGGTGGTAAGTTGCATGGCAATATATCTCAGAACGGCTATGGAAATGCCATAATAGGTAGGTATGGTGGATATTTTGAGGAAAGTATATGGTGGGTTTATGATATCGCCGAAAGTTGCACGATACTAGAGAGGCTAGCAATGGTGGAAGGGTGAGAGTGCGTATAATCCATGGACTCAACATTAGTCATAAAGAACTCATATACTTATTGCAAAAATCTATTGGTTATCGAAACAAAGCACTACACGCATGCTCCTAGGGGGATAGATTGGTAGGAAAAGACCATCGCTCGTCCCTGACCGCCACTCATAAGGAAGACAATCAATAAATAAATCATGCTCCAACTTCATCACATAATGGTTCACCACACGTGCATGCTACGGGAATCACAAACTTTAACACAAGTATTTATCAAATTCACAACTAATCAACTAGCATGACTCTAATATCACCATCTTTATATCTCAAAACAGTCATCAAGTATCAAACTTCTCATAGTATTCAATGCACTTTTATGATAGTTTTTATTATACCCATCCTGGATGCCTATCATATTAGGACTAATTTTATAACCAAAGCAAATTACCATGTTGTTCTAAAGGACTCTCAAAATAATATAAGTGAAGCATGAGAGATCAATAATTTCTATAAAATAAAACCACCACCATGCTCAAAAAATATAAGTGAAGCACTAGAGCAAAATTATCCAGCTCAAAAGATATAAGTGAAGCACATAGAGTATTCTAATAAATTACAATTCATGTGTGTATCTCCCAAAAGGTGTGTACAGCAAGGATGATTGGGGTAAACTAAAAATCAAAGACTCAAATCATACAAGACGCTCCAAGCAAAACACATATCACGTGGTGAATAAAAATATAGCGGCAAGTAAAGTTACCGATGGAAGAAGACGAAAGAGGGGATGCCTTTCGGGGCATCCCCAAGCTTAGGATTTTGGTTGTCCTTGAATTTTACCTTGGGTGCCTTGTGCATCCCTAAGCTTAGTCTCTTGCCACTCCTTATTCCAAAATCCATCAAATCTTTACCCAAAACTTGAAAACTTCACAACACAAATCTCAATAGAAAATCTCATGAGCTCCGTTAGTATAAGAAAACAAACCACCACTTAAGGTACTGTAATGAACTCATTATTTATTTATATTGGTGTTAAACCTACTGTATTCCAACTTCTCCATGGTTCATACACTCCGATACTAGCCATAGATTCATCAAAATAAGCAAACAACACACAAAAACAGAATCTATCAAAAAACAGAACATCCTGTAGTAATTTTTGGACATGAGGAATTTGTCTATTAATCATCTGCAATAAGAATCAACCTAATCGCACTCTCCAGTAAAAAAATGGCAGCAAATCTCGTGAGCGCTAAAGTTTCTGTTTTTTTACAGCAAGATTGCTAAAACTTCCCCCAAGTCTTGCCAAAGGTTCTACTTGGCAAAAACATTAATTAAAATCATAAAAACACATCTAAATAGAGTCTAGATGAATTATTTATTACTAAATAGAACCAAAAAGCAAGAAACAAAAATAAAATTGGGTTGCCTCCCAACAAGTGCTATTGTTTAACGCCCCTAGCTAGGCATAAAAACAAGAATAGATCTAGGTATTGCCATCTTTGGTATGCAATCGTTGGGTATGCAATCTGTATGCCCCTAGCTAGGCATAAAAACAAGAATAGATCTAGGTATTGCCATCTTGGGTATGCAATCTGTAGGCTCTCATAATAGACTCATAAGGTAATTTAATTTTATTTATAGGAAAGCTTTCCATGCCTTTCCTTAACGGAAATTGTAATCCAATATTCCCTTCTTTCATAGGAAAGGTCTACCAAGAATAATGGGACATGAAGGATTACAATCAATATGAAGAAAAATGAAATCTACGGGCACATAATTCCTATTTGCAACAATAAGAACATCATTAATACTTCCCATAGGTTTCTTAATAGTGGAATCCGCAAGATGCAAATTTAAAGAACAATCATCAAATTCACGGAAACCTAACACATCACACAAAGTTTTTGGAATCGTGGAAACGCTAGCACCCAAATCACATAAAGCATAGCATTCATGATCTTTAATTTTAATTTTAGTAGTAATTTCCCACTCATCATGAAGTTTTCTAGGGATAGAAACTTCTAATTCAAGCTTTTCTTCATAAGATTGCATTAAAACATCAACGGTATGTTTGGTAAAAGCTTTATTTTGACTATAAGCATGCGGAGAATTTAGCACGGATTGAAACAAGGAAATACAATCTATCAAAGAGCAATTATCATAATTAAATTCCTTGAAATCCAAAATAGTGGGTTCATTGCTATGTAAAGTTTTGACCTCTCCAATCCCACTTTTACCAATTTTTGCATCAAGATCTAAAAACTCTGAATCATTGGGACGCCTTTTAACTAAAGTTGACTCATCTCCAGTCCCATCATTATCAAGATTCATATTTCAAAACAAAGATTTAATAGGAGACACATCAATCACTTTTAGATCTTCATCCTTATTATCATCAAAACTAGAATAACACACTTTTATGAAGCAATCTTTTTTAGCACGCATCCTAGCGGTTCTTTCTTTGCACTCATCAATGGAAACTATCATGGCTTTTAGAGACTCATTGATATAATGCTTAGGTGGAATAGATCTAAGTTTCAAAGAATCAACATCAAGAGAAATTCTATCCACGTTCCTAGCCAACTCATCAATCTTAGACAATTTTTCTTCAATCAAAGCACTGAAACTCTTTTGCGAACTAATAAATTCTTTAATACTACATTCAAAATCAGAGGGCATCTTATTATAATTTCCATAAGAATTCTTGTAGGAATTACCATAATTATTAGAGGAATTACTAGGATACGGCCTAGGATTAAAGTTTCCTCTATACGCGTTGTTACCAAAATTGTTCCTACCAACAAAATTCACATCCATAGATTCATTATTATTCTCAATCAAGGTATACAAAGGCATATCATTAGGATCAGAAGAAACACTCTTATTAGCAAACAATTTCATAAGTTCATCCATCTTTCCACTACAAACATTAATTTCTTCCATAGCATGAACTTTTTTACTAGTAGATCTTTTGGTGTGCCATTGAGAATAATTAACCATAATATTATCTAGGAGTTTGGTAGCTTATCCTAAAGTGATTTCCATAAAAGTGCCTCCCGCGGCCGAATCTAAAAGATTTCTAGAAGCAAAATTCAATCCAGCATAAAAAAATTGTATGATCATCCATAAATTCAAACCATGTGTAGGGCAATTACAAATCATTAATTTCATCGTCTCCCAAAATTATGCAACATGCTCATGATCTAGTTGCTTAAAGTTCATAATATCGTTTCTAAGAGAGATGATCTTCGCGGGAGGAAAATACTTAAGAGATAAAAGCATCTTTGCACTTGTTCCAAGAATCAATAGTATTTTTAGGCAAAGACAAAAACCAAGTTTTAGAACGATCTCTAAGCGAAGCCGGAAATAGCTTCAATTTAACTATATCATTATCCACATCTTTCTTCTTTTTCATATCACACAAATCAACAAAGTTGTCTAGATGGGTAGCGGCATCTTCACTAGGAAGGCCAGAAAACTGATCTTTCATGACAAGATTCAACAAAGCAATGTCAATTTCACAAGATTCAGCATCGGTAAGAGGAGCAATCGGGGTGCTAATAAAATCATTATTGTTGGTATTGGAAAAATCACACAATTTAGTATTATCTTGAACCATCGTGACAAACAATCCAACACACAAGCAAGCAAGAGGCAAACAAAAAGAGGCGAATGAAAAAGAGGCGAGCGGAAAAAGAGGGCGAATAAAACGGCAAGGGTGAAGTGGGGGAGAGGAAAATGAGAGGCAAATGGCAAATAATGTAATGCGAGGGATAAGAATTTGTGATGGGTACTTGGTATGTCTTGACTTGTGAGTAGATCTCCCCGGCAACGGCGCCAGAAATCGTTCTTGCTACCTCTTGAGCACTGCGTCGGTTTTCCCTTGAAGTGGAAAGGGTGACGCAGCAAAGTAGCATAAGTATTTCGCTCAGTTTTTTAGAACCAAGGTATCAATCCAGTAGGAGATTACACGCAAGTCCCTCGTACCTACACAAACAAATAAGAACCTCGCAACCAACGCGATAGAGGGGTTGTCAATCCCTTCACGGTCACTTACGAGAGTAAGATCTGATAGAGATGATGATAATAATAAGATATTTTTTTGGTATTTTTATGATATAAATTGAAAGTAAAGATTGCAAAATAAAGTATATGGGAAAATTATATGATAAAAGATAGACCCGGGGGCCATAGGTTTCACTAGTGGCTTCTCTCAAGATAGCATAAGTATTAAGGTGGGTGAACAAATTATTGTCGAGCAATTGATAGAAAAGTGCATAATTATAAGAATATCAAGGCATGATCATGTATATAGGCATCACGTCCGCGACAAGTAGACCGAAACGATTCTGCATCTACTACTATTACTCCACACATCGACCGCTATCCAGCATGCATCTAGAGTATTAAGTTCATAAGAATAGAGTAACACATTAGGCAAGATGACATGATGTAGAGGGATAAACTCAAGCAATATGATATAAACCCCATCTTTTTATCCTCGATGGCAACAATACAATACGTGCCTCGCTTCCCCTGCTGTCACTGGGAAAGGACACCGTAAGATTGAACCCAAAGCTAAGCACTTCTCCCATTGCAAGAAAGATCAATCTAGGGCCAAACCAAACTGATAATTCGAAGAGACTTGCAAAGATAACCAATCATACATAAAAGCTCTCAGAGAAGATTCAAATATTGTTCATAGATAAACTTGATCGTAAACCCACAATTCATCGAATCTCGACAAACACACCGCAAAAAAAGTTACATCGAATAGATCTCCAAGAAGATCGAGGAGAACATTGTATTGAGATCCAAAGAGAGAGAAGAAGCCATCTAGCTAATAACTATGGACCCGAAGGTCTGTGGTAAACTACCCACACATCATCGGAGAGGCTATGGTGTTGATGTAGAAGCCCTCCGTGATCGATTCCCCCTCCGGCGGAGCTCTGGAAAAGGCCCCAAGATGGGATCTCATGGGTACAGAAGGTTGCGGCGGTGAAAATAGGGTTTCGTGGTGCTCCTGGATGTTTTCGGTGTATATGGATATATATAGGAGGAAGAAGTAGGTCGGTGGAGCTGTGAGGGGCCCACGAGGGTGGGGGCGCGCCCTCCTGCCTCGTGGCCACCTCGTTTCTTTTTTGACGTCTGCTCCAAGTCCTCTGGATCATGTTTGTTCCAAAAATAACTCTCCCGAAGGTTTCATTCCGTTTGGATTCCGTTTGATATTCCTTTTCTGCGAAACACTGAAATAGGCAAAAAAGACAACAATTTGCACTGAGCCTTGGATTAGTAGGTTAGTCCAAAAAATAATATAAAAGTGTGTAAATAAGCCCATTAACATCCAAAACAGATAATATAATAGAAAGGAACAATAAAAATTATAGATACGTTGGAGACGTATCAAGGCATTTTTGGACAGACGAACCGGAGGGAAAAGGTTCAATGTTTGCTATGCTAGGGACGTGTGGCAAACGAATGGACTGCGTATTCGGATTTGTCTCGTCGTTCTGAGCAAGTTTCATGTATAAAACTTTTTCATCTGAGATACGGATTAATTTCTATGATTTTTCCTAAGATTTTAAACATTTCTAGAATAAATTTTAATTCGAAAATAATTGTTAAAATACTAGGGGCACCTAGCACAGGGTACACAAAAGTGCACCCAGTGGCTGACAGGTGGGCCAGGGGTCTCAGTTGACTAGTCAACATTTGACTAGTCAACAGGGGTGGGGCCCCATGTCATTGACTCACCTAACTAATTACTAGATTAATTAGGCTAACTAATTAGTTAGTTTAATAAACCATTTTAATAAAGTTAATTAATTAACTAATTAGTTGTATTTATTTATTACAATTTTTTGTAAGAAAAGGGGGTTGGTGGGGCCTGTATGCGAGTGGCAGAAGGCCAGTGGGTCGGGCGAGTTAACGGGCGGGCGGGCGCCCGGGCGAGGCCGTGGCCTCGACGAGGCCAGCGGGGGCGAGGCCGCCGGCCGACAAGGGAGCGGGGCGCGCGGGCCACGGCGGGCGAAGCCGGTAGCCCCGTCCGGCGGCG